>NW_027642948.1:0-12500 GCF_032717465.1 Coenobita brevimanus
TGTCCTATTTCAATTTTTTAATTCTGAAGAATTATATCTCAAAACCTTAGCAAAATAAAACAAAAATATTCCCAGGCGTTGGCTTAAAAGTGCTAACCACAGAATTCATCGAAAATATTCCGTGCACCAAAATTCTCTCATCAAGGCAAATGTTGACTTGCAAAGATTCAGAGGTTGGTGGTGCGGCTAGTTTTCTAAAAGTTATTTGTTAGCAGAGTGTAAGGACAACAGAACTGGTTGCCATATCATAATAACTGGGTTGGATTACCCCATTATGAACCGCCTTGTATAAACGCTCTTTGTGTAACTAATGTTGCTATGGTAACACTCTTCCTAAAAATTAGGGGGAGATATGAGCATCTATGTAAAATGTGACAATTTTGGAAGGCTTAAAACAGCAGTATAAGACACAGACCATAGAAAACTGGCCTCTGAATGTATTGGCACTGGAAGACACACCCGCCAATTGATAACTACGCTGGAGAAAACTGAAAAGTAGATTTACTGTTGAATCTCTTACTCGGAAAAATCCTTTAACTTGCTTTTATGCTAAGTTTACACACAAGGTATATGCAACAGGTTCTTCGCAATACTGTGTGAAAAATATGCCTCAAAACAGCAATGGTCTAGGTTGGGAAGGGGACCAAAAGTGTTCCAGGCAGTGGTTCCTTTTATGGTGACAGCCGCACAAGACGACCTGGACCTTGAATAGGCATCTCTAAACGAAAGCCGTTGGATTTAGCTGTCTTTGGTTCATTTGTAAAAGAGGCCATTCCGAAGTACTGGAGTCCATGGTTCTCTCTTTTTGCTTTGAGGAAAAAATAGATATACATTAGAGTTAGCAGCAGGAGGTGAGGGTAACTTACACTATTAAAAATAACAGAAGGTAATGTAGATACTTGAAGCGAGTCGCATATCTGCAGTACAGGTCACACCTTTCGGCAGTCTAACACTTCAAAATCTTTCCTTTCAGTGCTGGCGCTATCCCTGATGTCATTTGACTTTACAGATACCTTTTACAACTGGTCGTTTGTGAGTCAGGAAATTTATGCCTCCACACCTCTTGCACTCTATCAATTCTCACATCTTTATCAATGGACCTTTCCACTTGGTGAGCACCTTCCGGGCTGACCAAGCAATCTTGGCCACATTCACCACCACACCCGTAAAACCCACCATTCGCGCTTCACAGCCCTCGCTGGTCACCACCACTCACGTAAATCCCACCACGGGTCAGCCATCGTACCCAGGGGTGGGATTCTCACACATATTTACGACTGATTAGCTGTCGTACCATGGATTTGTTTTTGTAGGGAGAACTAGAGCCATGGGAAGATTCTGCATGCTACTTTCCGTGTCCTTCCTGCTGAAAAAAGTCTTAACCAACGATAATTTCCTTCTCTTAACTAAGATTTGCTGTTTGTACGATTAATTCGATACTTGAAAACACTCTGCACTGCCTGTTCCTTGTCCTTCCTGTGAAAACAAGCCATAGTGTATGTAAGATATGGAAATTATATATATATATATATATATATATATATATATATATATATATATATATATATATATATATATATATATATATATATATGATTCCACCCCTGATATTCTTGAGGGAGGAGGTAGTACGGGTAAGCATCTCTAGAATTCACCTGGAAAAATCAGAATTCAGTTCCCTGGCCGGTCAGTCTCTTGGACAAAGTTCGTTTCTATTTTTGTTTCCATTCAACCAGCGGTACATGTGGGGAACCAGTACTTTAAACCAATTGTTCTGTATGGTCTTCTAGCGGATGATGGTCACTTGGAATGAATATTACCTAAATGAATCTCGTGCATTCGATAGGCATTAAAGCCATCTTGATATTTTTCCATTCAACATAATGCGTCGCCATATCTAAGTTTTCGTTTCAGGTGCGATATTTACTTCTTTTGCTGAAATCTTGCGTTCTCTCTCTTTGCTGCTGCCTTTGTTGCAGTTCATATTTCCATTAACATTGTGGTGCTGTCTCTTCTTTTTTCCTGGTATGTAATTCGTTTATGTTTTATCTTATGTGTAAAGGTAAAAATATATTAATTCGTTACCATTTGAATGTTTATAAGTAGGTTTTATTGTTTTTGGAATGACTTCATTGGATAATATGCGTGAACAGGTCAACGGCTGATGTCACGATAAGGCGAGTAAAATAAAATGCAGGTGTAATGGAAAAAAATATATAGTTAGGAACTGCATGAAATAGTGAAAATGCCAGAACTGGTGATATGGCTGGAACTGTGGAAAATGTGTGATATACTATACATGGGAAAAGACGTGTACTGGGAGCAATGCAGGTAATATGGCAACTGTTAGATTTGGAGAGAATGCATGAAAATAGAGGTAAGTACTGGGACACTTCACGAAAGGGGGATGAATGCAGACAGTGGGAAAATGGCTGAAAATGTGAGAAAATACTAGGAAGAAAAATATCCCTCTTAAGCATATTTCCCCAACATATCTAATGTTTCCTGTAGAATCACTCCATTTCTTTCATTTCCCAATTCATGTACAGGAAATATGAAGAAATGCAGGAAGCAGAGGAAATGTAAGAAAGGGAGGAACTGCGATGAAGAAAGAAGTCAAAGAATGGATTGAAACTTTATGCAAATAAGATAACTCGTGGGGGGGGGGAACACTACAAGTATTGCAGTTATCAAATGTAGCGTATACTGAAAAAAATCACAAAGTAAAATATCAGTGCTGAATGGCGGAATTATGACTGAAATATTGTTTTAAAACTTGATATAATTGACAGACATACGTCATATATATGCAAATCACAGGGACGAAAGCCGAGAGTGAGTATTGGATATGTAAAAAACGAGTGGTATAGGATGCTTCGCAGCACCTTTTCCTTAGCATTTTATTTTGCATTTTGCCCTTTATCATTCTCTTCTATGCTGTTTTTATAGTTTTATTACTGACATAGTTTGCATTAAAAAAAAAAAAAAATAGATACTGAAGTCCAGTGTGAAAAACAATTCGCTAAGACAAGTGCGACGAAATCTTCCCAGAATACAACCCGAAGACCTGAGGAGACCTGCAAATATCGCGGCAGTAAAGTCAAGACGGAAGCTGATAAGATAGGGATTAGTAAAAGCTTTATTTTCATAATGTAGATGTGGTGGAGCAAATCTCAAAATGGAATAAGAAAATGGGTCCTTTATATCTAAAATGACGAGAAAAGATCCTCACCTAATAAAGAGAAAACTGTGGTACTTGATGGCTTCCTACGGCTGCAATCCCGTCAACTTAGGAAGCTGTTTTTAAAATTCTCTGTTCTCTGCAAAGTACTACGCTGTCTGGAAAAATTGCTTACAAACTTCTCTGCTTTCTACAAATTACTCTGTACACAACAAAATAATCTGCTCTCTACAAACGCTCTAATGTCAACAAAGGACTATACATACAAAATACACTGCTCTCTGCATAATATTTTGCTCTCTATGAAAGTATTCTGCTTTCTGTAAAATAACTTACTCTATCTGTGTGTGTGTGTGTGTGTGTGTGTGTGTGTGTGTGTGTGTGTGTGTGTGTGTGTGTGTGTGTGTGTGTGTGTGTGTGTGTGTGTGTGTGTGTGCCGCCTCGTAGTTTACGTGTCTGTTTACGACCCTTTGTCTCTTCACCCGTCGCTTGGTTCATAAATCCATCGCTTTTGACACATGGCATTTTCCGCTAAGCTACCCGTGAGATTTATACAGAATACAGGTGATGTTACAAATAATACAGATATACAGTGTCAACCCTACACGCAAAAGAGGCGAGAGTTTATGAGCAAATGAAAAAAGAAAACATGAATTTCGTATGCAGAAAGGGGAGAGATGTGCAAAGTACAGGTAGGGACTATAAAGATTGTATGCAAAGAACTATAGGCCTTGAGTTGCTGGTTTGGGCTATTGAATTAGCATATACTACGGGACTTTATTCTTTGAAAGGAAATAGATAGTGGAGTAAGCATAAGTATTCTTATTTAGAATTTACTCAAAGCAGCATTTTCTTTTTTAATGAAGGGGTTAAACTATAGCGTATGTTGAATCCTTCATTATTAGAGGTCTCTCTCAAACTACATTTGATCCCCCAAAGGCAGAAGGTTTTCATATAACTGATGTCATTTTAGTAAAGGACTAAGAGAAATTCTGTGGGATTATGGATAAGACGTATTCACTGACTCATTCGCTGCAAGAGCACTCCCTTAAGATAAATAAAAATGTCTGATGATAGTGACAAATAGTGACAATAAACAGTTCAAGCCTTTTCATCCTGGACACGAAATGAACTAGTAGCATAAATAAGGGAGAAGGACACTAGAACAACATGAAGTGAGTGGCAAGTGATGGAGAATGACGATGATGGACAGGATAATCATGGAAAATTATTTGGGACTATAGGTTAAAATTGTAGGAGTTTGGGGTGAACGTATACTGTATCTATCTATCTATATTACATCCCAGAATGACTGTGATATGAAAGGTCACCAACAAATAATGCTTGAGTGTGGAAATGTTGAACTGGATATTACAGTACGTAGTCGCAGTGCTCTCTGATGGAAAAACATATTGATATCAAATTCATGGAAACACTTGGAGCAGTTGATGATTTCAATATCGGCAAAGCTATTAACATGGTCATAAACAATACAGCTGTCTGTTTACATCATTCATTGGGTAATTCCCTTGGTATCACATCCACGTTATTCATTTTTCGTAATTAGCAATGATGAAATATACTACGATGATGTCTTTTTGTAGCAGCATTTCTGCAGCTACCCAATACTTTTACCCAAGTTAGGAGAGCCCCCTTGAATAAAGTAAGTTAATGTAGGCCATGCAACCCGTCCAGTTTGAAAATCTAAACAAAGGTAAATACAGCTTTCTGGGATATCAAGGACATAATAAAAAAATATTCATGTAACTGAAGGGGTTAACCTTTGAATTACTTGGATTTCTCCAGACTGGCCAAAATAATGTACTGTTTTAGTTAATCTTATGGCGATAGATTCAATTTACTTTATTAATACTGCCTCCCTTTCCCTGCTGGAACATCACTTCAACACAGACACACACACACACACACACAGACATACACACACACACACACACACAGACATACACACACACACACACACACACACACACACACGTAGCACTCACAAGCTCTTGTTCTTTTGTCTTAGCCTTTAAAAATCATCTTGCGTTAGCTGGAAGAGAATACGAGAGTCTATCTATCTATCTATCTATAGCCCGACGCCCTAATCCTGCAAAGGGTGGCCGCAGACAAAACGCCTCCAAGTCACTCTGTCACCCACCATTTGACTACCCTCCCCCAACTCACCCCCCCTCCCTCATATACCTCCCAACTCCATCCCTCCACCTCATCCTCGGTCTACCCCTCCCTCTCCCTCCCTCCACCTCACCTACATACACCCTCTTAGTCAGTCTTTCATTCTCCATTCTCTCCACATGTCCAAACCACCTCAGTGTATTTCTCCTAATCTTTTCAACCACATCCACATCTACCCCACAACGTTCCTTCACTTCTTCATTCGTCAACCTGTCCCTCCACGTCACTCTACATGCTCCTCTCAAGTAACTCATTTCCACTGCTCTCACTCTTGACTTGTTCCCCTCTTGCAAGGTCCACGCCTCGCTTCCATACGTCAGGGTAGGGATCACAATACCATCATGCAGTGACTTCTTAACTTCCATACTCACCTCCCTATTTCTCATCACTGCTTTCAGTGTACCAACAACCTTTCTTCCCTGCTGTACCCTTTCACGTACTTCATCCCCCAAAGTTCTATCCTTACTCATCACACTACCCAAGTACTTGAAAGCACTCACATTCTCCATATCCTCACCATCCAACCTCACTGCACACTCTGTGACTTCATTCCTCTCAAACACCATAACTTTACTTTTGTTTACATTAACTTTCAGCTTCCTCCTCCTACACACTGTCCCAAATTCATTCACCAAACCTTGCAACTCCCATTCATCTTCACTCAACAATACTGTATCATCAGCAAACAGCAACACCGGAAGCTTCCAAATCTCACCCTCATTCATTAGGGCCACCCCCACATCCACTGCCCTACCTTGCACCTCCTTTACAACCCCATCCATATATATATTAAACAGCCATGGAGACATCACACAACCCTGTTTCACTCCCACATTGAGATCAAAGAACTGACTCAGCTCACCATCCACTCGCACCGTAGCCCTAGCTCCCTCGTACATACTCTTCACAGCACTCAACAATTTCCCCTCCACTCCATATATTCTTAATACCTTCTACATACCTTGCCTATCTATTCTGTCATAAGCTTTCTCCAAGTCCATGAAGGCAGCATACACTTTCCTTCCCTTCTCTAGATACTTCTCCACTAAACATCTTAGAACAAATATCTGATCTACACACCCTTTTCCCTTCCTAAATCCCCCTTGTTCTTCTCCAACTAGCTCCTCTGTCATATGCCTAACCCTATCAATGAGTATTCTACCATATATTTTACCAGTCACACTAAGAAGGCAAATACCCCTATGGTTACCACATGCTTCTCTCTCCCCTTTTCCTTTGTACAGAGAAACAATTATACCTGATTTCCAGTCCTCTGGAACCCTTCCCTCTTCCCAAGCCAATCTACACAACTTCCATATCCACTCCACAACAATCTCACCCCCATACCTAAGCATTTCACCACACACTCCATCAAGTCCTGGGGCCTTTCCCAGCTTAATCTTCTTCATCGCTTCCACTGCTTCCGACCTACTGATCTCTTCCTCCCTCCTCTCATCTCTTCTTCTCCCAGCCATTCCCCAACCACTTATACTCACACTGGTCTCACTCTCTACGTTCAACAAATCCTCAAAGTGCTCCTTCCATCTCCTCAATTTCTCTCTCTTCTCCGCCAACAATCTATTATTCCTATCTTTCACTCCCCTACTATTTCCCCTTTCACACTGCCTTACTTTCTTTACCTCCTTCCAAAACAATTTCTTACTCTCCCTCCATTTCACACTCAGATTCCTCCCAAACTCTTCATCCACTTTCTTCTTACTCTCCTTCACCAGTCTCTTAACCTCCCTTCTCCTGCTCACATATACCTCTCTCTTCTCTCTCTCATCTTCTCCCCTACCTCTACTCGCCAACCATTCACCATATGCCTTCTTCTTTTGTTCCACAGCTCGTTTCACCTCATCATTCCACCATGCTGTCCCTTGCACACCCTTGCATCTCCTCCTCACTCCACAAACCGCCTCACACGCTGCGCTTATCTCTTCTGTGAATATCTTACATACGTCTTCCACCCCTTCCATCTGCTCTAGCTCATACCTTCCCAATCTTTCTTCCACTATGCTCTTATACTCTGTCATTTTCTCACTATCTTGCAATTTCTCCACTCTTCTCACAGGAGCTGCTTCCTCCTGTCTTCCCCTTCGTCTCCTCAACCACTTTCTTTGCAGCTCTACCTTGGCCATCACTAAGTGATGGTCCGAGATTCCATTCCCCCACCCTCTCCACACCCTTGCATCCAACACTTGTCTTCTCAATCGCTCATCCACACACACGTAGTCTATCATTGCCTTTCGTTCAACAAGTTCACCATCCATCCTCCTCATTACTCTCCATGTATACCGGTGGATCATCTTATGACGAAAGTAGGTGTTGGCTATTGCCAACCCCTTACCAGCACAGATGTCCACCAAAGCACTACCATTCCCATCTACTTCAGCTGGCACACCCCACTGACCAACCACTCCACCCACTCGTACATTCCCAACTTTGCTATTCATGTCTCCAATCAAAAACACTCTCTCGCTCCTCTCAAACTTGTCCATACATGCTTCTACTCTCGCCCAAAACTCATCTTTCACTCTTGCCACTCGATCCTCTGTTGGAGCATACACACATACAATCGCCCATGCTTGTATACCTACTTTCATCCTCACCCATACAATCCTTGCACCCACTGTTCCATACTCTCTTATATTCTCCTTCCACTTCTTGCTTATCATCAGACATACTCCCTCTCTTGCCCTCTCATTCTCACTGACTCCCGCACATATACTTACACCATATTCCCATTCTCTCATCCTTTCACCCTCCATTTAGTTTCAGTCAATCCACATATATCCACTTTTGCATCCTCAAGCACCTGGACAATCTCTCTCTCTTTCACTTCATCATTCACTCCTCTCACATTCCATGTTCCCACCCTCAGAATGTCCTTTGTCCGTTCCTTAGTCGTCAACGTATGGTCCGTCCGGGTCCGAGGCGCTTTATTTGCTTTCTTAGTTAGTTCTTTTTACGGGGTGGGGCACTAACCCACCACCAACCCTTTTAGTCGCCTCGTACGACAAGCAGGGATACTGGGGGAGTATTCTTGAAACCCCCCTACCCCCAGGGGGTACGAGAGAAGACTCAATAATTACCGAGTTGATACGAGTTTTCAGTGTCAAACTCCAATGCCCACTCTAAGCTAACAAAAATCGTCTGGGCTTGGCTGGAATAGAACAATAGAGTTGCCACGAATATGAGAGGGTTAATGGTGACAATATTAACACTCTCAGGCTCCTGTAACTCACTGTCAGATGAATATTATTTTGGCGTCAGCTGGAATACAATACTTGAATTTTTCCACCCATGACAGGGTTAATGGTAGCAGTATTTACAGTCAGGCTTCTATAAGTTACACTAAGCTGAATATAATCATCTGGCGGTTTGCTGGACTAGAGTACAAGAATTGCCCCGACCATGGCAGGGTTAATGGTGAAGATATTAACACTGTCGGCTCCTTTGGCTCACCTCCAGCTGAATATAATCGTCTGGTATTAGTTGGAACAAAAAAACAAGAGAGAACACGGCCATGGAAGGATTAACTGCCATGGTGCTTTTATTATGATTTTGCTCTGCAATCTGCAGCCAACTCACGAATGTAAAACGAAATCATGACAGACCATCTCTCTTACCCTCTTCGAACACCACTTTCACTCACTTCATTTCTAACCACCTCATTTCGATTTCGCTCCTTAAATTTTCCTCTAAGAAATATGCAAGCATGGAATATTCGGGGAGCAAAATCATTGGTGCCTGTCTGCCTTTTCCTCCCTGAACACCACTTCCACTCTCTCCAACTCTAAATGACTTTTCCCTGACAAGACACCACCGACTCCTCGTACTCCTTATCTAAACCGTCCTTCAGCTCGAGGCGACTCCTCAGAAAAGTCCTCGTTCTTTTGCTCGTGTCCATTTGCTCATACATCTGCCCCGGTTTCGCTGCTTTACTTCTTACTCTTTATCCATCCTCCTCCTCCTCCTCCTCCTCCTCCTCCTCTTCCATCTCCTCCTCCTCCTGTATCTTCTCTTAGGTCACTGTTTGAAGTGCAAATGAGGGAGCAGGTAGTTGAGGCAGGAGGAGAGAATTTGACAGAAAAACTGCGTGAAACGAAAATGCAACGTGTCTCAGAGTGGGTACGACTGGTTACATGGGGGTCAAGAGAACACGGACGGCGATAGAATGTGAGGAAGAGGAGGAAAGAGAGAGAGGTAGAAAAAGAAGGAACGCACAAAAAACGGCAAGGAATGGGGAAAAAAATGAGAGGAAGAAGTAAAGAGACAGAGAAAGAAAACGTAGCTGGAAGATAAGGAAAAGGTGGAAGGACAGAGAGGAATGGAAAAGAGGACAATACTAACTGACAGTAAGAAGTACAGAGGTGACGAAAGGAGAAATGAAAGATGCGGATGATGATGTGTAGAAAAGGGTTAATGAGAAAAGCAAGTGTGAATATAAAATAAGACACAATACAAAATAAAATAAAAGTAAGAAGTTTAGGTAGGGGAAAGAAATGGGAGATGATGAAGAGGTGGAAGGAAAGGGGAGAAGGTGAAACATAAGAAGGAAAAGAGACAATGAATGGGAGAAATGAGACTAAAAAGAAAAAGGCTTCCGAGTTACATTTACCTGCAAGTTATTCCGACCAACACCAGGCAGTTTTGTTGTGATGAGTGAAATACCAGCAATTAATGGGCTGATGATGACGTGATGTGTCCGTCACCAGTTGAGCATGAGGTTAATTATTGCTTAGTTTCCTGTGATACACTCTCAGCTGAAGAAAATGATTTGGCGTTAGCTAGAATAGAATAATAACTTATCCCAAGCATGAGGTCAGTGGTGCCAGTACACTCAGGCTCATGTGACTCACTCTTAATTGAATAAATTCCAGTAGCGTTAGCTTGAACACAATGCTAGAGTTGTCCCGACTAGAGGAGGTTATGAGTGCTACAGCCTATTCAGTCTCTTCTGAGAAGAGATGAGAAGAGCCGTACGCTTCCGAAAGCTGGCACGTTGGCTGAGTGCGTTCATTAGTAATGATGTATTTTACATTTTTATTTTAAGTATTACAATAACCATTTCAGACAAAAAGATTACTTAAATAAAACATATAGAGAGTTATTTCCATACATTAATTTTTAAAACGAGACCTTACAAAGTCTATCAGATGGCCTAGATACCTGTTAAATTTTCAGTTATCCTGCCGAATCAACACTTCCGGACAAAGTTTCACGAGTTCTTTTATTTTTCCTTCATGCTAAGGCAAATCAAGGTAAATTATGCGTCATTATTATGGTAATATAACAAGCTGACTTGGCACGAGAACTGAAAATTTTACACGTATCTAGACCCTCCGCTAGACTGTAACGCCTTGTTTTATATTTAATCTATGTAAACAGCTATTTTATTTTTATTTGTGCAGTCTTATCGTTAGAAACGTTACTGAAACCTTTATAATAAAAATAATTTATAATACATTGTTACTAATGAATGCAATCGGACAGTCAGTCAGCTGCCAGCTTTCAAATGCTGCAGGTTCTTCTCATGTCAGCGCGAATAGGAAATAGTTCTGACACTACGGCACTCAGACTCTTGTGACTAACTATGAGCTAAATAAAACCATCTTGCGTTAGCATAAACAAAATACGAGGGAAACCATATTATGAGAGAGCTTATAAAGGCATAACCTCCCAATGATACAGTGTTTTGTGGTTTTCTTTCTGTATTTCTAATATAACTCCTGTTGTGATTCTAATATTACATTGAACAGAATAATGTCCTCAGAATGCACTCATACAGGGCTCTAATTTCCCGTGGTCGTATTTACGAACACTCTTCTGTTACGTATGAGATTGCTTGTATATTCGTTTCACATCACTCATACAGCAAAGAAACATTTCAGTCTTTGGATTAAAGTGTTGAAAAAATATAAGTGATGACAGTTTATCTCTGGGGACTTGTTCATCCTGTAAACTGGCTAACATTCTGTATATACTGTACACTTCTCCAGGGCTGGAAGGATTATCATGACATAACTGTTCCCTGCATCGTTTTAATGATGGTTTTCCCCGAGAAAGGTAGTGGACACAGAGACAAATTAAGGAGGAAGAGGGTGGAAGATGAATTAAGACATCGGTGAGGGAGAAATGAAGTTCACGGTGATAAAGAAAAATAACAAAGTGGCAAGTACTGTGGGAATGAAGGAGAGAAAGAAGAGAAAAGGAAAGAGGGAGAGAAACTGGAGATGGAGGAGAAAAGAGAATCAAAGTGAACGGGGAGAAGGAACGAAGATTGGGAAGTGAAAAGAGGAGAGTACGAAAAACAGAGGAGAAAAGAGGCAACAGATGAGGAGAGCTGAGAGAGAGAATTAAACTCGAAGGGGAAGAAAAAAGAGGAGAGGAGAAAGGATAGAAGAGAAGGGGGGAGATGGGAGGATGGGAAAAATTCAGGATGGGAAAAGAGAAAGAAGGAGAAAAAAAAATCAAGAGAGAAGAAAAAATAGGCAAAAGGAGAACGGTAAGGTGAACAAAATGGGAGATGAAAGGAAGGGGAAACAATGAAAACAAAAGAGAGGGAGGAAGTAGATAAAGAAGACAGGGAGGGAGAAGGAAAGAGGAGGAGGCGAGGCAAGGCTTGAAGGGGATGAGTGGGAAGGAGTATTTGCTGAGGAGGAAATTACCTGCTACAGTTTATCCCTTTACATCCGACAGCGTAGTTTATATTATCGTCTTGCAATCTTCAGATAATTATATTCATAAACGACAGACTTCGAACTGAAGGGATAAGATACGGCTTCATTAACCCGTTCACTATAAGAAGTCTTTCCAATGCAGGATAGACGCGTCTCTGGATAACCAGATTAACGGAATTAAATACATCTCAGGAGTGAAAGCTTTAGCACTCAATTCCACTAGCTATCCCTGCACATGTTTATATTTGAAAAGGTCGGGTGCACTGCTTCAGAGACAAATTAGTCAAAAATATATATTGTGTTTGCATGAACAAGAAAATTGAACTTGCATGGCCCTCTGGGTAAAAACAACAGTTTATATGACAACATGTTTTCTCTACGACTAATGTTTTTCAGCGAACGCAAAAATTGTCGTGCTTTACCGTGGTGTCGGAAAA
>NW_027642948.1:15000-106037 GCF_032717465.1 Coenobita brevimanus
TTTGGCACGTCAGGAATAATAATCTTAATTTTTATCTCTACCCCTCTCTCTAAATCCTTAAAATTATTAGTACTCTTTCGCATTCTAAATTAAGTCATGTATCTGCCTCACAGTGAACCAAGTGTCACTCATAAGTCAACTCCACTCATATAATTACTGCCCATAAACTTCTCAGCGCATTCAGTTTCGTTCATCCAGCTCCTTAATAAGTTTAGCTTGTCAAAAATTCAGCAATGCAATACTTCATTAGGCTTAAAGGAATCGCCCGTGTCATTTTCGCACCAGACGTATTTTTTCTCTAGTTGTAGTGAATGGAACGCCTTCAGTCAGTGATTAAAAGAGACATTTATAACCACCTTACCTTAACGACGCAGTTCATGAAATTCTGACACACACCTCACGCTTCAGATTGTTTCCAGTTGTTGCACTTATTCTCCAGTGCCTGTATTAATAAAAACTTCTAGGAGTACGGTACTCCTAAAATTATTACTAAATGTGGTTGTAGATGAGAGTTGCTTCTAAAAGTTCCTCCTAGGAGGACTCGTAGTAGTAATTTCGCTCCTACCATGAAGTGTTACCAACACAAAGAATCTCTGCTTAATATATTTTAAAAATTACCACTACAAAACCTTAGAGTATCAGTATGTGGTTTAAAAATGAAAAACTAGCTTTTATATATAGAAACAACATGTATTTGATCATATATTATGATTCTTTTACGAATGTCGATAAAATGGATAAAATGTAAACACATCGTGTGGTCATCTGATCGTGCCTGCTACCATCGGTGCATCGTGTGTACATAGTACAGTGACTGTCAACAATGGCACAATTTCAAGATTCCACGGCTGCGGAAAAATTCAGGAGAAAGAGAATCTGGACGGAGGGAGTGTACGAGGGACCTTAACAAACCTCTTAACAATGTGTGGAGCAGTTAGAGCATAGAGTGTTTCCGTTATCACATTGCTCACTGATGGCTGCGATGGTCCAAAGTCATCACATGCTGCATTTTTCCAGTTGCAAGGTACCTTAATAGTATCAACACTTTCATCTCGGGTGTGAGAGGATGGTTTCGATGTGTGGGCCTTTCCAGTACATCTCTTACTAAATCAGTAATAAACAGAATGCCCTCACGATCGAAACGGTACCTTCGTACAAGTTCTTGATCATCATATTCCATGAATGCATCCTTCCGAGCTCGAAAATTTCTGCGTGGTGGGTGGTGTCGGTCAGCCATGGTCTATGTTGTCTTGTCTCTTGGTGTTTGAGGGACGCAGCTACTGTGATTACTGTCGCTAAAAGCCCTCCTAACTCCTTAAAAGTCCTTGTGGAGGACTTTTATTTTTTAGCGATTTAAAAGTCCTTGTGGAGGACTTTTATTTTTTAGCGATTTTACGAGTAAACTTAGGAGCTGAAAGTAACTTTTAGGAGTACTTCTAGAAGTTAGGAGCCAAATTTCACTTTGAGAGGAACTTTTACTCCTAGGATTTTTTATTAATACGGGCAGAGATCTATTTCTTTCTCTTTGTTTTTAAAATTTGTAAGGGCATTGTTTCTATTACTTCCATTTCCTAAGCTGAAAAATGTCGCGTTCCTCCTCTCCGATTTCACTCGTTTACTTGCCTTCAACTTGTCTTCCATTCCCCAACCCTCGCTGCACCGGGATATTTGAGTATGTGCTTTTCAGATGTTAGTCAGAACTTGGTAATGGCTGCCAGTATGCTGCGCTGTGCTTCAATATAGGCTTCTCCTCAAAAAGGTGATCTTGTAGCGACAATACAAAGGTTTTGTCATGCGATGTTACACACACACACACACACACACACACACACACACACACACACACACACACACACACACACAAACTTTGTACCCTCGAAATTACATTTTCAGTATGTTGAAATAATTCACCCACTTAAATAATCCCTGTGCTGTAACACACACTCCAGAATCCGATGTTTCTTACCTGCAGCTTTCCTTCCTGGGAGATGATAAGCTTATGTAAGGGAAGTTAAAAGTAACATTCACATCTGGCAGGACCTCACGTACCCTGAAAAGAGAGGGGATAGGTTTATGTTTTTTTCCCTGATATAAAATGTTACCCCCTTTTTTTATGCACAAGTCAAGCAACACTACGGTATATACATAAGAACACGGGTCTTTGTATTCAACAGTGTGACTGGAATTGTCTTTATATATATATATATATATATATATATATATATATATATATATATATATATATATATATATATATATATATAGGGAAGAGAATATTCATAGGTTCAAACGTATAGACATGATAATGATTAGATGGATGTGTAGTCCGTCCCTGAATGACAGGCCTGGGGGGGGGGGTTAGGACTGAAGATGATGAGTTGCGTGGAAGGATGGGACTTGAATGTGTTAGTACAGTGATGAGAAATAGTAAACTAAGGGGGTTTGGGCATGTGGAAAGGATGGAGGATGACAACTGGGTGCGAAGGTGAGAGGTGTGAACGTTGAGGGTAAGGTCGCAGGTTGCGAGAGGCAGACAGACAAAGACCCAGGACATGGTCATAGAGTGTGAGCTCAAGAATAAAGGACTGAATGCAGAGGCTGCTAGAGCTAGAGCAG
Source organism: Coenobita brevimanus (assembly GCF_032717465.1). Lineage (NCBI taxonomy): Eukaryota > Metazoa > Arthropoda > Malacostraca > Decapoda > Coenobitidae > Coenobita > Coenobita brevimanus. The sequence goes on from NW_027642948.1 coordinate 17,617, forward strand.
CGTGGAGAGCTGCCATTAGATGGCCAAGGCTGAAGCATGCAAGTGTTGGATCCTTTATACACGAAACGAACCGAAACATGGTTGAACTGATGCTTGCAGAAGCCCTTGTGCTATCTGTGAGCACATAAAATAAGTAATCGTATTATGAAATAATATACAGTAATGGAGAAGTATTGTATGTACGGAAGTTAAATGTGACTGTAGAGTGCAATGAAGTCTACCCATGAAATATCACATATAGACACATAAGCTCTCTTTGTAAATATATATCCAATTCACCATGAAAGTAGAAACCCGGAGCTAGGCTACTCAGTCCCTACCACTTAAGGTGAGGGTGACCAGTCTCACTTGCCCATGAGTGGCAGTACAGGGTATGTGAGCAATAAACTCCAACCTCCTCCCGTATATAACCCTTCACAGGCTCATTCCGGTGGCGGCTCCTTATCCTACTAAACCACCAGGCATCACCTGGTTATACGATTACCATATAAAGTGGCAAATGTTTTACTGGTTAACAGGAAACCACTTGGCTGGTCGCTTAGCGTAGAGTCACTTGAAATTAGCACAGCATGAAGTGAGTTAATAGTAGCTACCCATTTCACAACTACAATAAATATGTCTCCGCGTACTCAGGCCAATATGCGGATTGTTATTAAACGCAACTTTGAGGGGTAGGGAAAGTGGCTGACAGAGGAAATTTCCTAACTTAACCCCAGGACACCTTTCTTCTTAAATGAAACTTCCTTCGTTTTCCAGCACACTGCAGTTTGCATTTTATTTAAGGCAAATTACTTTTGGTTTATGAGCACAAGTCAATCTACTCCAACTGAGAGAAGATTTGGTAAAGGAAATGGTCGGCAGAAGCAAATATACATGAGAGAGATTGAAGAGAAAAAGTGGGAGAACTATAAATAATTTTACACGTGGAATTTATGTGTGTGTGTGTGTGTGTGTGTGTGTGTGTGTGTGTGTGTGTGTGTGCACGAGAAAAAGGGAGAGAGAGAGAGAGAGAGGCAGACAGACAGACAGAGAAGGGAGGGGGGTTGGAGAGTGTTGTAAACACTTTCAATATATATACCAGTGATTGTGCAGCCCCACTCTAGAAGGTGACTATATGAATTCTAGAGGCTGACTGCAACCATAAATAACACCACAGTTAGCCCCCAAACGATATCTGTATATTTACCAAAGTTAGCCCTAAAACAGTGTTTATAATACTTGTAGTCAGAACCACTCTCGTCTCCTCCTCTTCCCCGGAAGAAAGCTGCGCGATTCCCACTCCTAAAGCTAATAGGTAAAAGTTGATTGAAGACCAAAAGGTATAATTAATCGTTTGTGTCCGACTGCACTTATTCACATATTTTTTGGCCATGATAGGAACTGGTAACGAGTAACATCCAAATATACAGTTTTTCTTTTGCTGTATATGATAGTGGTGTTTTTTTAGGCACCTTACTGTTGTTGCTGAGGGAAGAGGTGAAAGAGAGGCAGGAGGAGGAGAGAAGACGAGGGGGATCAGTGAAGGCGAAAGCGGATAACTAGAAGATGGAATGACGGAAGATGATAAAGGAGGAGGTGAGTAAGACAGGAGAAGGCGCGAAGATGAAGAGTGAAGAATGAAGGAGGAAATAGACACACAGAAGATGGTGGATGATAAATGAAAAGGGTAAAAAGAGGACGGTATAATGCAGAACACCGAGAAAATGGGGATAGTAAATGAAGGAATAAGTAGGCAGGCACAGGATGAAGGAAAAAGTTAACAGAAAGAGAATGAGAGATGATAAATGAATAAGGAGAAAGGTGGCGAGAGGATGAGGGTTTAATGACATTGCAAACATACACAGGATTAACTCCGTCAGTGTGAAGTCTTTCTGGGCAGCGAAAGACGATTGTTTATACTTTATTTATTCTTGGTACCAAAGGAAGTCTATAATTAACCACGGAAAAACATCTAGTACTGAAGGGGCTAATGAAGGCTGTACCCATCACCACAGCTTCAAAGGCTTCTCCAGGACTAAAAAAAAAAAAAAAAAAAAAAAAAAAAAGTTAATGATGTGCAAATAGTAGGCCTACAATAAAAGGAAGTTATTGTGGTGATGGAATTAAGGATGGTTAAATATAACAGACGGGGAAAGAAAATGTAAAACAATATAATTATAGAGAAATTGAAGATGGGGAACAAAGGAGAGTAATGGAAGGAGAAAGTAGAAAGACAGTTTCATTCCTCTAAATTACCGGTACATACACACACACACACACACACACACACACACACACACACCGCTCGCTGGTGCAGTGGTAACGTTCTCGCTTGCCAACTGGTGGACGGGAGTTCGCGCCTCGCTCAGGTTGCGAAAAGTTTCATTGACGAAGTGGGTGGTTACTGTCCCCCTAGAGCAAGGGGACGGGTGTGTGCGTGTGTGAAGGTCACAGCCTTGCCCTTAGATCGGACTATATGAGCTCTCAGCTCCCTTCCGGGAGGGTAAAAGCTGACGATCACGACCATCAAGTGATCCTGAATTACACAAAAACTATGAGCGGTATACATAAACTCTCTTAAGCATCAGTTATTTATAAGAATGATTGTATATTCATCTGTCTTCACTCACACAGGCACCAAAGACTTTAAAATCTAGCCAGAGTGAACAGTGTAGTATGAAGACAAACCAAATGATCTGTGGTGAAAGGCAACTGATCTGGGGGGTTGCTTATCGTGTAGGCTAGTTAGACTTTGTCATGAATATCCCTCAAGGAACAAATTCAACATAGGAGATTTGGGAGAGAATAGTGGTGGAAGTGGACGAGCTTCATCGAAATGGATTAATCGCTACAGCAGGACCAGTGCAACAGAGAGTCGTAGCCATAAAGTTTACTGAGCCACAGATGCCTATGATTTTTTTTTTTAACTCTTTCCTCTCCACTGATACACCGGCAAACACTTCATAACCCAAGGAAAGTGAGCATTAAAATGAAAAATATTCAAAAAGAAAATGATATCGAATATTAATTACCTGATGTGGAAACGTCTTTACAGCAGAAAATGTCCAAGATTCTTTTTGAATACGTGCCAGAGGACGATGTGTGATACGCATACAGAGAGGGAGCAGGGCGGGTGAAAGACTGGATTTCCACGATACAGTGACCCTAAAAACAGCGAAAAGAGAATCAGATGGAGTGAAATGACGACCCGTGTGACAGCCAGTGAGAGTGTGACAGCTGAAGGGTGAGCAGGGCTGAACCAACAAACTACTTTGACTCAAAAAAAAAAAAAAAGTCTCAAGTAAACAATATATATATTACAACGTAATTAAGAGTATCTCTTGTCAGTGCGAGATAACTTTTTTTTTTTTTTTACTTAGACCAAGAGATATGTCTGGCAGCGAAAAGATTCAAATAATGTTTTGCACCAGCTAGCTTCGGTTGTCAACAGCCTGATCAGTGTTGTATCTCCTTGGTGTTAAAACACCTGTACGTCTGTCTCCTGCCTATATCTTACTGTAAATACTGTATTTTTTAATTATCAACTGCATTTATGTACAGTTTGCGTAATATCGTATTTCCTCTGTCGGTCTTTCTGTCCGTCCGCCTTTTCAATACATCTTACTGAAAATAAAATATCTTCTATATTCATCAGTATTTAATTATCCTCATGCACAACGGGGATCCTGATAACCAGACGGAGAGTGAGTGGCACAAATTAGGAGGGCAACACGTTTGTAGCACCTGCACCTTAACTTCTACACGCCCTGTCTGCCTTCCTCTCACCCGGGACGCCCCTGAGACGGACAGGAGAATTATTTAGAATACAATTTTTCGCTTAGGTCATCTCATCAGACATGGATTATTTTTCGGTTTGTTGTTTTCGTTCGTTAGTGGTCCAGGACTGGGATATTTTTGGGTTGCCACAACTGTGTCTGGAAATTTTTAGCTTAACGTTCCCTGGAGTTTGGGGCGGCTTTGTTTTGTCATCTTTATATTTTTCTTTCGTTTTCCTCTAGACTTCTTGTGTTGTCGTGTTATGTGTTAATATCGTTATAATCCATTTCATTTTTGCTATATTTGCCTGGTTACTAATCTTTCAGTGTCGATTTTCTTCCTGACTGTACTAATTGTTTCCTGACAGCATTATTTTTACAGTCATTTCTTACTTGTCCTCGACGTCAGACAAATATCCATTCCTGCCTGTACAATAATTTTTTTCCTATCACACCTTCCTGGCAAGTGTCAGCGAACGGTACTGTACGTCTCCCCATCAACCATACGTTCCTCACAAGGCCATTGTCACACTATGCTCTCACTCTCTCCCCTCCAGGTCATTTCGTTGCCCATCACACTGACTCAGCGTGAATGTCTGGTTCGAGGATAATCTTTTTATTTACTTACTTATTCATTTATTATTTACGGAATCAACTGTACGGGGAAATGACAGTCCATTATTACTGTGGAGTTACCAAGTGTACTAGGAATCTCCTGCTTAAATATCTATGACGAATTTAGGTATATGAATTTACCTGCAGCGTTATTTGCTTTTAATTTTATTGGTACTCAGTCCTGTGCTTTCTCCTCTATGTCCTTCTCCCTTGCTTATTGCTTTAGTTAAAATAACATAACACTCTGGATACTGAAGTCCATGTTAGATTCATCTCATTAAGATTCTTTTTTGTGTATAAGACTGATATGTAGAGGAGAAGAGGAGAATGAGAGCAAAGAAGAGGAATGAGGGAGACACATATGAAGGGTGTGAAGAGAGAAACAGGGAAGGAAGTGAGAGTGGGAGAGAAAGGGGAAGGGAGGGGAAGTAGGAGAAGCACAAAGAGAGGGCAAGAGGAGAGGGAGATACGGAGAAGGGAGAGGAGATAGGGATAAGCAAAGATGAGAAAGGGAGAAGGAGAGGGGAAAGGGTGGGATGGGATGAAAGGAAGAAGGGAGAAGATTATGAGAAAATGGAAGGATGCGAAGAGAGGGAGTCAAAGGGAGGGAGGGAGGCCCAGCGACGGGAGAGAGGGAAGGTGATCACGCAGAGAGTGGGGGACAGAGAGGGAGGGAAAGACAGAAAAGAAGGGGAGGGAGACTAGAAGTAAAAGATGGGAGAGAGAAGGGGGAGAAACAGAGGGAGAAACATAGTGAGGAAGAAAGAGAGGGAGAATGAGAGGTTGGAAGGAAGATACAGAAGCAGAGAAAGGTGGGGGGTAGGGAGGAGAGGAGGAATGTGGAAAGGAGAAAGGGAGACACTGAGGTGTGAGAGGGAGGGAGAGGAAAATGTATAAGAGGGAGGGGAGGAGAGGAGGAGGAGGGTGGGAGGGAGGGAGGAAAGAATGGGGTAAGAGGAGGAGGAAGAGGTAGAAGTAGAGGAGAAAGGAGACGTAGGAGTAGAATGAGAAGGGAAGGATCGCTGATGATGTGAGATGAAGGGATAATATAAAACAAAAAAATGATTAGTCAAGTGGATAAGAAGGATGAGTGTGGACCTAACCAGGAAAATTAAGAGAGACAAGGACGAAAAGGGCGCCGAGAAGAAAAACAAAGGGATAAAAGATTAAGAGAAAGTTTTGAAGCTATATATAGAGAAAGTTTTGGAGCTATATATGGACTTGCAGAGAAAGAGAGATAAAGGAAGGGATGAGGTTAAGTGACGGTGAAATTACAGTAACGTAGACTTGAGGAGAGTGGGCTAAACCAACACCAAGACTATGTAAAAAACAAATAAATAGCTCAGGAAGAGTTGCCACGAAATCAGCTAAACCAAGGGGAATACGGCCCTGAGTACGTTTGGAGAATTAAGTCATTATTCAGTGTTGTATATGTCATTGTCTCCTGAATATGCTATGTTGTTAAAGCATAATTTACACAGGAATGTACAGCGCTGACGTGGAAGGATTATCAGAATTATTACGCTTCACTAATTAATGAATCAGCGTACGAAGTCTAGGCAAACTGTTCACAATCCAGACTAAACATATCATGTGTATATGATAATATCGGGACTGTAAACGCCTGCCCCTCCTTCCTTATTCCCTCTTCCTCTCCCTCTCCCCTCCCCCTCCCCCACCTCTCTCTCTCTCTCTCTCTCTCTCTCTCTCTCTCTCTCTCTCGTAAAGAATATCGTCCGGAGGTAGCAAAAAAAAAGTCTACCCTTCACTGCCTTCATTATGTTTGCTCACTTTTCCGACCCTTCCACGCGTCTTACTTCTTCCTCGCTGTTCTCTTTCTTCCTCCTTTACCTCACCCATCACTCCGTGCCTCCATATACTTCAGTTCAATTCTTCCACTTCTCCCCTCCTCCATCTCTTTAGCAAAATATTATTCATCACCTCTGGAAAAATTTGACATTCGGCTTCCTTTATCTATACAGTTTCATGGGATTTTTTTTTTCATCTCACTAGTCTCACAAATTCTATCCCGGAATGTTAGGTTAGGACAGCAGCCGGCAGCTTTGATTTTTTTTTTTTTTAATCTATAGTGTGTGTAGTTAAGAGAAAAAATGTGTACGTTATCAAAATCGACTATAAGCTGAGGGACTATGAGTTATATACTATCTATATCCAGACGCGTTAAGGGCTATCACACGGGAGACTCGTGGACGTCCAAACTGGCCGTGGACGTCCAAACTTACCCCCGCGGGAGGGTCATGGACGTCCACGGGTGGAAGGCCGCCTGACCCATTCGTGGACGTCCATGGTGACCGTGGACGTCCACGACTTGGTGGTCTCCTTCTTCTCTATGGAGTTTACACGTAGTGTGTGTCCTCTGCTATCTTGAACTCTGTAGTCAGTTGAGGTGATATATTATGATTAATTCAAAACTGTCAGTAAACTTTGTACTTTTAATATTTCTGTTTGTCATAGAAACTTTTCATTTATACCAAAATGTGGTAAATATGATGGAATGTGGATTGATTGTTTCCAAGAGAGGCCCGCGCACGTTGGAAAGGCATACTCGGGAAGAAAGCACTACTGTGCAGATTTCTATACTGGCTGCTTTCTTCACTCCGTGGGAGCCATTCTCTCATCCACAATGCCCTCCTTCTCCCCCTCCTTTGTCTTCTTGCAGAGGCTTCTTCCTCATCCTGCAGGGTTAGGACTGCAACACCCATTGCAAAAGTCACAATCTGGTTCATGTCCATTGTTGTTGCTGATAAACACGTCGTCTGCTAGGGAGTTTTGGTGAACTCGATAAAGAAGAAGAAGGTGGCCGTCGACGTCCACCGTGTGATAGGGTATGGACGTCCAAGCTCAGTTTGGATGTCCGTTTTGTGCTGCACAAATTGTTCACGGGTCCCCGTGTGATACCCGCTTTAATCACTAACAGATCGCCTTCGTGTCATCCCATCCTCCGCCATCAAGCTGCCTTCCCTCCAACTCACACCACCTTCATTCGTACTCCACCCCATCCTTCCATTTTTTCCTCGGTCTTTCCCTTCCCTTTTCCCCCTCCATTTCACACACATTCACTCTCCTATTTAATCTCTCTCACTCTTCATGCTCTAAAAGGGTATGATAAAGAAAGTGAGAAAGGGATGATCAAAAGATCCGTGAAGAGGTAGGAGCACTGAAGATAAGAAAGACAAATGTAAGCGCTCTAAGGAAGGCCTGCTATATCACTGCCTGTCACTGAAAAGAAGTGGCCAATATAGAAACACACCGAAGTGGGAAATCTGAATGAATAAGGTGGGAAGAAGAAAGGAGAAAGGGAAATGATAAATCTAAGTTAAAGGGATATAAGAAAGAGAGAGCAGAAAGACACTGTAAAAAAAGGGACAAGAGTGAGTGAGAGGCTAATATTAATGTGTAAATCGAGAAAAAATTAGCTTGATATTTCCCCTCCTCTACTTGTCACTTACTTCTGCTGCCTGATATAATAAACTGAGACTTGGTATGTTTCTCTGCCTTTCCCTGACACTCCTTTATAGCTTCATGCTTCACCTCCTCTACCTCATACTTTCCTCTGCTGTCTAACATTCATAAACTGAGAGTGGGTATGTTTCTTCGCGTACAGTCCATTCCCTTTAAAATGATGCGTCAAGGTGTAAAGTTACAGACATGCCCCAAGTGTGAAGTGTACTCAGTGGAAGAGTAGACAAACACTTGTCTCTGGCTGTAAGGAGGAGAGGAGAGAGAGAGGTGCTAACGTAAAGAGAATAGCCACTAAAAAGAAGACAATGGTAGTAATGCGAGGCGAAAGAGATGCATGGGAAGGGGGAGAGTGACAAAGAGAGGCGAGGGGAGGAAGCATTAGGGTGAGGAAAGTGGAAAAGAGCAGTGAAATATGCACGTGTAACCAGGGTACGTATGGGGTGGGGGGAGATGCAGGGACGGAGACAGAAGCTGAAAGAGGCAGAGGAAGATCGGTGGAAGGGAGACAAGAGAATGGAAATGAAAGGGAAAGGGACAATAAATGGGAAGGAGAGGGACACAAGCGCACATAAAAGGAATACAAAGGGATGCTGGAGAGGGAGGGACAAGCAGAATGAGACAGAATGAGGGGAACAAGGAAGTTGCAGAAATCGAGACGGAAGTTAAAGGGACAAAAAAGGGAGGGGAGAGGGGAGCAGAATCAGAGAATGTAGAGGAGCACAAAGAAAAGGTGCAAACACACACACACACACACACACACACACACACACACACACACACACACACACACACACACACACACACACACACACACAGAATACAAAGAGGCAGCAATGATGAAAATATGGATTACGCCATCTAGCTAAAGCGGATAAAATGTAGAATCAGGAAATGATAATAAATATCTGAGCGAGATTAAACGGAAACGCAGGGTGTGAGGGAGGAAATAAAATCAAGAAAAAATTTAGAGATTAAAATAAGATGATGAAGGGCATGGTAAAGGTAGGATAGAGAAATGTCTTTAACATCCACATTCTTTCTTGACGAGATGACATGAGAGAGAGAGAGAGAGAGAGAGAGAGAGAGAGAGAGAGAGAGAGAGAGAGACTGAGGTTGGAATTTAACTCAGTTAATTTTTACAGGTAATAGTGAAAGGCATAATGAAAGGGAGGGATGAGAAGGGATGGGGAAAAACAGTTTACAAGAAGAGAAAGAGAAAAAGGAGGATGGAGGAAATGAGGAATGAAAGTTGAACTGCTCCAAGAGGATCAACTCTGGAGGTTACCTTGGGTAATTTTTGCAGGTGATATCGAGAGGAAAAATGAAAGGAACTGAAATGAAGGGATACAGGGGGGGAGGGGGTGGATTAGTGAAAAGAGAAGATGTGAAAATCTTACGCTTAATTAAATAGGGGTTATGGAATTTAAAGGCAATTTAAGAATGTGTCTGGGGATAGAGAATGGAGAACGGGGATGAGGAACAATACTGCTTGAGAGGAGATTGGCTGGCCTTTAATCGGGGTAGTTTTTCCAAGTGCTATTGCGAGAAAATAATTGGATGACCATGTGTGTGTGTGTGTGTGTGTGTGTGTGTGTGTGTGTGTGTGTGTGTGTGTGTGTGTGTGTGTGTGTGTGTGTGTGTGTGTGTGTGTGTGATTATATTGTCATAAATAAAAGCAAGTTCCTTTAGTCTCGTATGGACTATATTACAGCATAATAATGCTGCCAAGTACTCTTCTTGCTCAGTATGAATCACCTCTTTCCCCCAGTGAGCGATAGAACAACACAATGATGCCGTTCATTTTCTCTCTGCCCACCCAGCGTCTGACACTTCTCATTACCTCAGACTCATTCATCTCGCTCATGTTCACTCTTCATTGCTGCTGGAGAGGGATGCTTTCACGCCAGCGGAGCTGACAGGTTATATCATATAATTCCTAGCAGGTGCTAATAACCAGAGATCCTCCTATATCAAGGTAATGTTATCTTTCACGTTATTAATTCCATCTTTCTCATATCAAAAATAGACATGAATAACATACGTGAGCATAAGATGTCTTAGGCATAATAACTCACTGGGGAAAAGGTGTAAGAAAGGTTCCAAAATGACTAGAAAACGACCTTTTCTCTCCTCTCTCTTCCCCTCCTTTAACTTACATCCCTCTCCTTCTCCACTCTCTCTCTCTCTCTCTCTCTCTCTCTCTCTCTCTCTCTCTCTCTCTCTCTCTCTCTCTTTCGACCGTCCCAGTAAGTACTACAGAATATCAAATCTGCACGTCTCAAGTCCAGCTGTTCTTTTAATGTACTATTCTGAATTACGTGATCACTTTTTAACAGCACACGGCAAATAGCAACGTTTTTCTCTGATATCCTTTCCTATACTTGTTTCTGAATCATGATCTTCCTAGTATGATCCAAACGGCCATGTGCAGTTATCATCTTTTCTTTTGTTCTCTGAAAAGTCGAGCATCACGCAGTAAAAAAAAAATTCGTGCCCATATTAGTTATCGTATTTTTCCTGTGTTCTCATGAAAAATTTTGAAGATTCAGAAGGAAAAAAAAATGGTTCCGTGTTAGTTATTGCCTTTCCTATGAAGATGGAAGTCTCACACAGTAGAACACTACAGCCAGTCTTAATGAACGTATTTTCTTGTGTTCATAAGTTCACACAAAATTTCAGCATCACACAGTTCAAGAGGAACACTATGGCGCGTATCCTTGTCGGTCAAGGAAGCTCCCTAACACCTCTTCCAAAAAGATTTATTTTGATAATTACACTTTACTGTCCTATTCTGTGTCATATAAATTCTTCCAGTACCGCCATTTCTCTGCGTACATAGCACACAGAAGGATATTAACCACCCATATCCACAAATAAATCGCTGAGGAAGAAGTGCTTGGGAGTCTCCTTAACCGCCGAGAATACGAGCCTAGAACGCGTATCCCTGCCGTTACCGTGGCTCCCTAACACCTGTGCCTTACCAGTTTGTCTCGGTACGTTAAAATATCATTGTATTTTATTTCTGTATGTCGATAAAAACATAAAAACATAAACAGCATAAGAGAATAATCCCCTGTAATCCGTAAAATAAATCGCTCAGGAACATGTGCTAGAGAGCCTGCTAATACGACAAGACTCGGACTACAGCCGTATTCTCATCAGTCTATGAGGCTTTGTAGCACATCTTCTTCAGTAAATTATGTTTTCTTTTAAACCTGCTTATTCTAGTGTGTGCTATTCATATCACTCTAATATCGAAGCAGTTTAAACAAAGTGCAAGAATATATTACATACCAGATACAAAAATAAACTAATAAGGAGGAGGTGCTATAATACCTTGTAATCTGACGTGATGCTGTTTTAGCAGCAGGCACAGGAGGTATCCCAGGAGGCGTAAACAATCGACTGGACATCTCGTGGCTTCAGACTCAGCGCTGGGATGGCGATCCGAACTGTTTTGAAATGTGATACTCGTAAAAATTGAAGGTTCAACTGCGCGCTCTTCTCAGGGTGCGGCCACGCTTGTCCGAAACATGTGCTCGCCAGGATGAAACGAATCACAGGGTTAGTGATGCTGCACTACCAATGTCCGAACCTTGGACCGAACCCTGTATCTCATTTCCTACTGACGATCACGAGCTCCATTCAAGGGTGGCCGCGCTCTTATGGCGTAATGCAGGCTCACCATTTCTATAGACCCTTTCTGAGGCCGTAAAATTTAATTGAGAACGCATAGGTGTGACGGACCCTCGATTTTTTTTTTTTACATAGTAAATTTTGATTGTATGTGATGACAGAACATATCTGCCTTTTCTTTGCCGTTGTTTGTAAGGAGGAAGAGAGATATTCCATAAATGACTATCAGATAATAGGAGCTTCTTTAAACCTGCTCATTTTCTGTTTAATAGTATGTCCGTTACTTGTGTGCACAGTCTCATGTATACCTTATCCTTGATTTGATCCCGTCACTTCCGCTGTTATAATCCCTTCAGTCTGATGACATTTTACCCACGATCAACAGACGATTACTTATTTATCAGCAAGGATTTTTCATATTAGTAAATTGGATATCTCAACCAATTCTTAAGTTACAGGAAAGATAGAAACCAATTTGGAAATGGCATAAAAATCCTCAATTATTTTCATTTCATAGACAACCCGTAATTCCCAATGGTTTTTCCGTAAATCGAGGAAAAGGATTTTTTTTTATAAGACAGACTAGCGTAACAGTCGGCTGCGCAAGAAGTAACGGTCTAAGGTTGCGTGAGTAGCGCAGCAGTATTTTCCAACGACTGCCGAGAGAGTTGGTTTTAGGGAGTGTGAGGGAATATTTTTGGTGTAATCGAATAAGTTCTTTTTAGTTCTTTCATGTCAGGAAATCAGAAGAAGATGATGAGGCACATGAGACAATGTAAGCATTGCCTGACTTGCGCTCTTGCTCGCTCGAACACGCTCCACACTTTCAGTGTGGACGCCTATTACATATTTAGGTATTCTTACAAAGCACGTATGTATATTGTTAAAAAATCCAGCAATAACATACCTTCAACAGGAAGGTAATGAAATAAAATCCACATCGTTTTCATTGCCTCATTATGTCGGGTGATGTATTTTTGTTTTTACCTTCAGATGATACATATATACATACGACCTTAATCAAAATCTTCAGTACTAGAAACGAATAAAATTGTTAGACAAAATAGCCTTGTAGTAGTGTGAGTAATGCCTTTATTACGATGACGTACACTGTATTGTATCTTGGTATCGCCACACAATGCTAGGCAAAAAAAAAAAAAAAAAAAAAAATGGAGAAAACACTAAGAACAATGGATAACAAAATGTGGATGATAAAACTGGTTGGAGCTGAGTATGCAAATCGTGGCAAAAAAATAAATGGCTAGTAAGTGGAAAAAGAGCAACGGTGGAGAAATATTATGGGTAAGTTTAGGACAACCATAAAGAATGAAGAAAATAAGAGAGCACTAGGAAGGAGCGCAAGAAAAGGTGTAAGCTGTGTGTCAGGAGTTACTTTAAGTTGTGAAGGGAAGCAAAGGGCAGCTGAGAAGTAGACGAGGCTTCATGAAAGAACCGGGCAAAATAATTTGGAAAGAGAGGAAAGGAATCATTTAGAAACCCTGCAGACTGTAAAAAGGAGAGAGAGAAAAAAAAATGGTCGCTGCACGAAAATAACGAAAAAGATTTGGGTGAAAACATTTTTTTACGTGAATGAAAGGCTTATCCAGTAATACCATAGCTAAAAAATCGTGAGTTGTATTGAAAAAAAGTTATAAGTAAGGGTAAATTGGGGTAGGAAGCTGGGGTTACCACAGAGTCTGCCTTTGCAGACACAAGGAATATATGAAGTGAGTGGATGAGTGAGATTATAGTCTGATATGAATGAAACAGCAGACGGAGTCATCGAGTGCTTTATGGGGCAAATTCAGCTGAACAGATCATGAGAAAGATGATGATGGGGGAGTAAGGAGGGCTATAAGAGGCAAGTACAAAATTCCCAGGTGTGTTATGAAAACCACTTCGTATGGTGAAGCAGGTGTGGGCTGGATGGAAGTTTATGTGAGGATTTCTTTTTTTGTATTAAAAGGTTTATGTATGTATGTACATATGTATGAGTATGTGGGGTGAGAGTGTTCCATTTTGTGTGTGTGTGTGTGTGTGTGTGTGTGTGTGTGTGTGTGTGTGTGTGTGTGTGTGTGTGTGTGTGTGTGTGTGTGTACGCGAGCACACTAAAGTAATCTTGCCATACACAACTGTCACCTAGGAAATATCTTTCTCGGGCTACATTTCCCCTGACTACAACTTCAACATTTGGAGCCTGTTTCAGTAAGATGGTTTAAGTTTTATTTTAATAAGGCAAATACCGAAGATTATATCAGCTCCAAAAACGATCTGTAATTAGTGGTGGGGTTAATGACGGTAATCTCTGCTACTTCTTGTTCGAAGAGTCTTCCCTGGCTAAAAATCATGTGGCGTTGAACTGGCATAAAATATAAATACATCAATGTATTGAAGGGGATTAACATAAAAATATGAAGAACAGTCGATTAAATCTGTGCTATTAAACGGCACGGGAATTTTGTTTTTCACTTGAGTACCAGCAGAACATCTGTGCACAATAAAAGCTGGCTGCAGAATGGAGTGACGAATGAGGTGCCGATGGGGAGGGTTGGAGGATTTATTGTGAGGGTGAGGGTGTTGTGTTGAGGAGTCAAAACAGATGACACAGGAGAGAGGAGGGGAAGTGAGGTGTGATGACTGATGTGCAGCAGTGTAATAAACTTTTCAATGTAAGAGGTTAGAAGAAAAGATTAGAACAATGCATTTGCATATACAGGTACACAGATTAACCTACTAGACCAAAAGACGTTCATTTGGTTATACGGTTACCATCGAACAGAGTAATGTTTTCCCGGGCTATAGGAAACAGTTTGGCTTGTCTCCCACCACTGTCACCTGAACATAGCACTGTCAAATGAGTGGATGGTGGGCACACGCACCTGCCACTATAATTTCCTCTCCACGGCTCAACTCATTAGCTGGATTATACGAACTTTGTATCATGTTCCTGCTAACGGTGGATGATTTTATTGAGCTCAGGGAAACAACTGCAGAAGAAAATAATATATATATCATCCAATCTTCTTTTTTACCACCATGAGCGTGGAGGCAATGGACGAGGGTACTCAGTCCTGACATTCAAGGGAAGCACGACCGTCCTCGCTTCTTTCAAAGTGGCATTATATTAGCAATAAACCTCAGCCACCTCTCTGACGTAACTCTCTTGGTGTCCGGCTGGAATGCCTTAAGTAACTCGATCACCAGGCGTTATTGGTTACCATCATATGTTGTAAACAGTCTCCTCTAGGCTTATCACTCAGTATTAAGTAACTTGAAGGCAGCACTACATCGAATGAGTGGATAGTGGGCGCTCCCACATTCAACTAAAATGGCAATAAGTAGGTGAATAAAAAAAAAAAAGTGAAATATCGTCATGAATATCATTTTTTGCTGATGACTAAAACCTTTGTGTTTTATTCTAGCAAACTCCATATAATTTTCGTCACATCGAAGTAAATCACACTAAACACTCGTCCTAGATTCTCTCTCTCTCTCTCTCTCTCTCTCTCTCTCTCTCTCTCTCTCTCTCTCTCTCTCTCTCATATTTCCCATTCTTTCCTCGCGCCCTGATTGTTTCTTAATTCCTTCATCATCAGAACAATTACTAGCCTCTTTTTTTCACCCAGCATTCAATGTATTCTTCTGTTGGTTTCCACGCAAAATATTTTTAACTTAATTTATTTGTCGTCTCCAGCAGCCCTAATTTCCACCTTGGCATCCCTCTCTCTCCCACCCCAAGCATATTTATCTGCTTCGTAACATATGCACCCTCACCCTCTCTCTCTTTTTCTTTTTCCTCTTTTACTCTCTGTTATTCTTCTTTCTTTGTGCTCTCTCTTGTCTTTTCATTGCGGATGTATGCTCCCATTCTTACAATCGTGGTCAAGAGTTTGCAAACTATTTTGTCTCTTAAGTAGTTTTCTTTTTCCTTTGCCGTTTAATATTTGCACACTGAGATAGGACTGTTACGTGTTTGGTTGTACTGTAGATACTCCTCAGCTATGAATCGTCAAGGAAGACACTGATGGATGCTACGTGTAAAACAGACCAAGTGGAACAGTAAAGGAACTTTATACTGCTTTATATTTATACCCAAATCCAAATCGAATAGTCCGTTGTTTGATCCTGCATACTGAAAAGAAAGTATGTGTAAGAACTTAATAATACTGATGTCAGTTACCAGCCACATCATGAGTGTAAGTGTTTCGTTTACTGACACATTTACCAACCAATAACTATTGTCGCAGTCACACAGTGCAACACAGGGGCTTATAGAAAAGGTAATTGAAATCCATCAGTAACATTCTGGGATACCTTGTAGACCAACAAACAAAAAACAGTCCTGAACCGGGACTCGAACTCAGATTACCGCAAAATTCAATAAGCTCTTCCTTGACCTATGACCAACGTAGCCAACAAAATTTCACTGAAATCCATTTATAACAAAAAAACAAACAGACAAACAGGGGTGAATACATAACCTCCTCCAACTTCGCTGGCGGAGATAATAATGGTAATGGGAGGATGAAAAGAGGCAGGGGGAGTCCAGGAAAGAAGTAGCATACCATGAATACTTAACAGAGAGAGAGAGAGAGAGAGAGAGAGAGAGAGAGAGAGAGAGGAAAAAAGAAGATAGTGTACTACAGACAAGAAAAAGGAATATAGAGAAGACAGAAGAGGAGACAAACTGCAAACAAAAGGGAAAAGAGGAATGAGAGAAGAAACAGAAGAGAAAATAAAGGAGGGATGAGGAGGACATGAGAAATTATTTAAAGTAAACCAAGGAATTTGAAGTGTGAGAAAACTGAGAGAGAAGAGAAGAGAGAACGTGCAGGACAAGAGAGAGAATCAAGAACGAACAGAAGTGGAGGAAGGAAAGGAAAAGGGGAATGAAAAGGAAGAAGAAAAAGAGGTAAGAGATGTTAATTAAGGATAGAAATGGTAAACAATGAGAAAGGAAAAAGAAAGGACAAATGACAAGTGAAATAATGAAGAAGAGAAGAAAGGGAAAACAATAGGAAGAAAAGTGAGAAGAAAAAGAGGAAAATGGAGGAAGCAAAAAAGAGAAAGGGAAAAGAAGAGTAAGTGGAGAGAGAAAAGGCCAGAGAATAATGGAGGAAAATGAAGAGAAAAAAGTGAAGAAGAAAAAGGGGGAAATAGGAGAAAGGAGCCAGAGGAGAAGATATAGAAAAAAAGGAGGAAGACAAAAACCAGAAACCAGGTGGAAGAGAGAAGAAAAAGGGGGAAAAGGGGAAAAAAGATAGTGGCTAAGAAAAAGGAAATAAAACATGGAATAAAGTGAGAAATTGAAGAAAAAAAGAGAGGACACGAAAGGAAGTAGTAAAAGAAAAAAAATAGCTGCAGAAAAAAAGGAGCCAAATGAGTGGACTAGGGAAGAAAAGAGAAATAAGGGAAAGAAAAGTGGTGAAAAGAGGAAGAAAAACTTAGAAGGGAACACAGAAATCAAGAAAGGAAGAGAGAAATTTAAGGCAGAACAGTGACAGAGTATAGAAGATGAATTGCAGAAGGAAAGCCTAATGGTGAGGTTAAGGGGACATCTGTATGCAAACTACCATGGAAATTGTTGGCGTTTGTGGCGTAGTTCACAAAGACGCTAGACAACCGGCAAGGTTGGGAGGGAGGCAGAGTAGAGAGAGGGAGAGGAGTAGGAATAAAGGAGGGTATGAGGAGAAAGAAGATGGCGTGAAAAGAAAGGAGGGAAGGAAGGAATAATATATTCGCAGGATGCTGAAATAGAGGAAATAACAAGGGAGGTAGGGAAGGAGAGTAGGAAGTAGGAAGGAAAGTAGGAATAACGGAGGGTAAGAGAGAGACTAGGAAGAAAGGGGGTAGGAAGGCAAGGAAGGAAGGTAACACAAGCATAGGAGGCAAAAACAGTGATGCAGCAAACGGAATGAGGGAGGATAGGAAGGGATGAGGAGAACAAAAAGGAAAACGTAGAGATAAAGGAGGGAAAACTAGGAATATGTGATGGACTGAAGGTAAGTTGAAAGGGAAGGAAGCAGGGAGAGTGGATAGGAATAAAGAGAGAAGGAAGTGAGGGTGGAGAGGAATAAAGAAGGAAGGAAGGCAGAGGGATAAAAAAGGAGGGAGCGAGACGTGGAAAGGAAGGGACAAAGGAAGGAATAACAGGCGTGGGAGACAGAATAACAGAGGATGCAGGCGATGGAAATGAAAATGGAGGATGAGTGAAAATTTTTGAGGGAACCCAAGAAAAACAGAGAGAAAAAAAAGAAGAAAAAAAAAGGCGAAAGGAAAAGTAATAGACAAAAACAGAGTGCCCATTAGTAGACAAAATTTCGTACAATATTTTACCTGTTTTATTTCTCACTGTCCTGAATTGGCTCGTGTTGTGCAGCATACACAGACTTGGTATTATTTTCTTCTCACAGGTGATAATTTTTAGTTTGACGTATCACGAGGGATAGTGGCAGGGATATCCTAAGTGCATAGCAGAAACACTTATATAGAAGGAGAACTTTTGTCACGGGCTGTACAGTACATGACTCTACTGTAATGTCTTATCGAGGAAATAATATCGTAAAAAAACAAGAAGAAATTTGATAATAAAATAATAACATTTCACAGAGATTACAAGAAGTTGGAAATATAAAAACAGGGATGAAAGCAGAGAGGAAAGAAATATGAAACAGCAAAAACCAAAAGCGGAGGAAAGAGAAAATCAATAGAGGAAGATGGGAGAGTGATGGAAAGATGATAGGATTAAATGAAGCTTAATACTGAGGCGAGAGAAAAAATGGAAGGTGGGGGAAAGGGATGGTGGAGACTAAGGGAGGAGGATGGTGAAGATTAGTGGAAGGAGAGGGGTGATGGAGATTGCGGGAGAGGGAAGAGGGATAATGAAGATAAATGGGGAAAGGGGGAGATGACTGAGACTAAATGAGCGGGGACACTGAGATTGGGGTACAGAAATAGTGTAGACTGAGGGATAGCCATGGTGGAATTAAGGGAGGAGAAGAGGAAAGTGGAAAGTGAAGGAGAAGAATAGAGGAACTTGATGGAGAGGGACGAGGCAGTAGAGATTGCTGGAGAAAGATGATGAAGGCTGAGGGAGAAGACAATGGAGACAGAAAGAGAGATGGCAGACTGACAATAAATCAGTCAAGTACACACACACACACACACACACACACACACACACACACACACACACATTATATATATATATATATATATATATATATATATATATATATATATATATATATATATATATATACATATACGAAGGACAATATAAGTAAGGAGTATGATTCCCAGTGGTGCTAAAATTATGAGTTTGATTGATCCTCCTTAATTGGGCGTCTTCATGAACAAGCTTTTTGCGGCAGGTAGTCTGGAAAATAATCCGATTAAAAAAGAAAAACTTGTATAAGCTGCCTTCCTCGACTTGGGAGGTAAAGTGGCCATCCTTCGATGCTTCAGCCAAGTTGTGTTGAGGATTTTCGTAACATTTCCCATAATTCATATAGCATATTGCTCTAATGTATCCACTTGTATGATACTGATGTAAATTATGTTGATGTTAAAACTACATCAACTACATAGACGAGAATAGTAAGCCAAAATTGTCAAAAAAAGTGCTAAGGAGGATGGTATTGCGAAGTGTTATACAGCATCCAGAGTAGGGTCCCTGTGTCCCTCTGTACCCACACGATGAAGCTGTACTCATGTTGTCAAGACAGAAGATCTTGTCTGCATGTACGGCATGTACAGTACCTTTGTGAGTCAGATTAGTCCTTCAACAGCCACACTGGAAATGCTCATTCAGTATTATTGTGCTGGACTGATAGTAATTTTCGTTTTTGCATGTATGCTACATATTACATATACTGTACTCTGTGTCTCTGTCTGTCTCTTTGTATTCTTGGAACATGTTCACTTCCAGCAATTCGTTTATGTCTCCCCTTAAGCTCCCATTCCCTTTCCTCTCTTCAACACTCCACTTTCTCTCTCTCTCTCTCTCTCTCTCTCTCTCTCTCTCTCTCTCTCTCTCTCTCTTTCTATCCTCCTTTCTTCTGGTTTGTGTATTTAGTCTGAGATTAATTTTACCAATGTTCCATCTGATATTTCTCTCTGTCAATTTTATATTGCCAAAAGCACTGAATTCAGAGTTTATTCATGAGAAGAGAGAGAGAGAGAGAGAGAGAGAGAGAGAGAGAGAGAGAGAGAGAGAGAGAGAGAGGAATGGAAAAGAAATGCATGAATGATTAGAGTTGTGGGGCACGAGACAGCGTGAATGGAGAACAAAAAAGTGATAGGATTTAAAAAACGAGTTAGATTTTTTTTTTTTTTTTCAGTTTGCATAGCGACGATCGAAAGAGAAAAACCGGGGGGACTGTGGCTGTGAAGGAGGGCAAAGAGGAAGGCTTAAGGGCATATCCATGACCGTAGGAAAGGGGGGGTTTCACCAGTATCTTAGATCCAAAGTGTTGAGAGGGGCGGGGTGAACTCGTAGAAGTAGTAGTAGTAGTAGTAGTAGTAGTAGTAGTAGTAGGAGGAGGAGGAGGAGGAGGAGGAGGAGGAGGAGGAGTGGTAGTAGTAGTAGTACTGGTGGTAGTAGTAGTAGTAGTAGTAGTAGTAGTAGTAGTAGTAGCAGCAGTAGTAGTAGTAGAAGTTGGAGTAGTAGTAGTACTCTAGTAGTAGTAGTAGTAATAATAACAACAGCAATAATAATAATAATAATAATAATAATAATAATAATGACAATGCTGCTGCTGATAGTCTTATTATTCGGCATGGCACCCTCCTGATATATATATATATTTTTTTCAATTATATTGAACCGTCAACATACAGATATATATTATATGCAGTTTATGTTCATTCATGATAGAGGGGGATTCTATGCACAACCAACAACGCAAAACAAAAATAACAACACCAGGATTCGCCACTGAAAGGAAAAAATGAATGAGAGAGCGATGAAGAGAGAAATGAAAACGGAATGGAAAGAGATGAGGGAACGAGTAATCAAGAGGGAGGAAACGAATAACAGTTGAAAGGAAGACCAACTGAAGATACACTGACTTCACTGCTATCATGAGCCTCTTTACAGCCATCAACTGTTTCCCTTTTACACCATACCTACTCAACATTGTCTACTGTATATTCTTCTTGTGTACCCTGTCACATGTTTTGCCTCAGATTCATAAATGGAAATATACGATTTTTACATCCCATACCAATTAGGAATCCACTCAGTTCATGGCTTAGCGAACATTCTGACATCCCTCTTACCTCACTTAGAACCGTTTCATTCTAAATATTTCCCACAGCATCAGACAGACCTGTTCAACAATTGTTTTGGCATTCACTACGGTTCCCTCTGTGTGTGTGTGTTTTTTTTACCAAGGCACAATCACAGCCTTTCTATTGCTGCCTCTCGTTCCTGAAAAAACTGTATCCTCATGTCTGCTCTTCCAGCTTCCCTTATCTCTCATCAAATATCATTCGATTTATCGCACTCCCTCCACCCTCTCCCAGTCTAACTAGTTTCCAGTCTCTCTCCCACCCCTTCTTTCCTACAGCCTCTCTCCCTCCCTGTCTTGCTATTTTAAATTCTGGACTCGGGTGCACGAGTTTGAGCAACAGATGGGATGCAGGTGCTGGAGAGAATAATTAATGTTGCTGAAACCATTTCTTACGGCACGGTGGAAAGTGAACGCGTTGTATCCTAAACATAGTGATCCTGAACCTGATCCCACATGTATGAGAAATATGTCTTAGATGTTGGCTAGTGGTTTGGATAGTACCAGTAGCCTGTTAACAGTTCAAAAAAGGCCACGATCTCTTTCTCTTTTCTTTTTCCTTTTTTTTCTCTTCTTTTTCTTTTTCTTTCTTCTTGTTTTCTTTTTCCGTTTTCTTTCTCTTTCTCTTTATTTTTCTTTTTCCCTTTTTCTTTCTTTTCTCTTTTCCTTTTTCTGTCTCTCCATTATTCTTTCTTTTCTTTTTCCTTTTTCTTTCTTTCTTTCCTTTTTTTTTTTTTTTTTTACTTGGGATACCTCTTGTAGTGAAGGGGTTAATGAACATGTCTAACCCGTTCAGTTGGAATACGTGGCTAAGGTGACTGAAACTATCTGGAGGCAGAAAGACTGGACTGAATAGGAGACGATCGCTGTGAGGCTGTTAACAAAGTCTGCCAAGTGCAAGTTAAGAAATGGATACGTCAAGAAACAGATAAAGAAACAAACAACCGACTAACCAAATCAATAAATTATTAAATAAATTAATTAATTAAAATAAACCAAGGTTAAACAATATCGCTATGAACATGACTTGTCGACGTTTGGTCCGGTTATTTCCACGTCCAATTCCTTCTACCATGAGATATTGATCTTCATTACGCCACATCTTGTTCTTGTTCGTCTTTGTTATTTTTTTTATTTTTTGGAGGGGGGATAAAGAATAGAACCATAAACCTCCTCATGAAGATGATGAGTTCTCTTTTGCTAAATCCAGACGATTTTATTCACCCAAGAATATCCTTTCATATAGAATCTACTAATGTGTACAAATAGATAACGACAATAAAATAGGGCCACGGCAAATTGGCTTACCAAAACATAATGCATGTTGAAGAATAAACTGATACCCCTTCAGTAAGATGCCTTTTGTTTCACTGTTGCTGCCACCTCAGAGTTTTTTGGCTGTGTGGATACGTTTTATGGCAGTGGAATTTATTGGAGATTACTTCAAGCCTCTTCAGTGCCCGAAGTCTCCCCAGTATTAACCCTTCAACCCGGTAATGTATTTTTTAGTATATTTCTGCTACATTTAGACGATTTTAATTAGAGTAAGAAAGGCATTTCGAACTGGAGGAGTTATATAGCTCCTTGATTAACCACTTCACAATTAGAAGTCTGCCGTAAGCTGAATATAATTAATCATCTACAGCTAGCAAAATTTCAAGAAAAAATGTATTATCGGAGTGGAGCAGTATATAAATCGGCTACTGGTGTCAGCAAGATGGTTGGCGGTGGTTTAGTGACCCTCTTTGTTAAATAACTGACTCAAAGACAAACGGCCACTCGTTACGGAATTATGGCGTCTGGCTACAGATGGATAAATAGAGTATCATATGTATCGTAAATAAAGTAAAGAATATATATGTACTGTCAAACAGCAAAGGCTAAAAACTTAACAGTGCAAAGTAAATAACAATAAGGAGGGCAATGAAGTAAGATTAGCTGTGTATAAACTAAAAGATTATATCACTTCATGTAGTGATTCTATAGGCTACACATTGATAACATACACTTCAGTGGTGAAGGGCGACTTTATTTAAGAGCACTGCCAAGACTTTTTCAAAGGAATGACTCCAGCAAATGAGCTAATACTGTATATCAAAATAATGACCAAAGGTTCATTCCTGTCCTGAACAGAAGGAAACTAATAACCAGAATACACTTGTTCGATCCTTATTATTAACTCCCTTATGCGATTATGCATATTTATTTCTTGCTTACTGTCTCCAAATTATGTTGCGCAGCTGGGGATAGACTTTTGGAATTGGATGGCTTAGCTTTAGTTTTTAATAAAACCTTTACTGTAAGACCTCTGGAAAGTGGCATAAAGCTCTCTGACGGCAGCCAAAATATAATGCAAAATGCGTCACCATGGCCAAGCTATGAAGATAATGCTGAATTCTTTTATCACGGTATTGCAAAGGATTGAATCCTTTATATAACTGGGAGAAATTTAAAGTGGGTCCACCTCTGTTCGAGTCATACATTAATAACTTTATTACAGTCCGACCCTGCAGTAGTTCGTAATTGTGGCCTTAAAAGAGAAGGCAGAGTAGCAGCAATACCCTATAAAGTGAAATTTTAACGTTGAAATATAAACAACTTCTGTATTCTGCTGTTATTTTTGGAGTTATTCTGCATTCAAAACTAAGCACTTCAACTGGACTAATAGACGACTGAAAGACTCCTGCACACTCAGTTTACATGCACTGCCATGGTACAAGGCTTTTGCAAATTTGGCCTGACCATACTAAGCCAATTCAGACGTACAAATATCAAGTATGTTAAATATATCATTCTACTCTGGGGGAAAACAAACGGTGACTGAGCAGTAGTTGATTGTTTCGTCTATCAAGTCACTGACTCGACAAGAGCAAAGAAAAGTCCAGAGAGAGGAAATAATATTAGAAAGTTCAAAGTAATCAATGACAAAATGGATCCTGACAGTGGGTAATACTGAGCAAGAAAAGAGAAAGACAGTTTGAAATGACTGAGCAACGGTGGATAGTTTCATTGATCTATTATTCACTAGACAAAAGCAGAGAAGAAAATCAAGTACGGTATAGAGGAAAGCTGCAGCATCCGAGGGATTGCAAAGCTCAGTTACCAAAACAAAGAAAAAAAAGGATCTGGATTTCATTTATCTGATCGGTCACTCAGCAATAACAATTTAAAAAAATCGTGAATATAGCCGAAGGAAAGAGCATCAGGGGTATCGGAAGGCTCAGAGAGATCAAAGACAAACTGAATATGGTTAGGAGGTGAGACTGAACAGCGATTGTGGACGAAAAACCAGGAGTCAATACTATGTCAGAGATGATGGAGCTTTGTGATTCAGTATTGGAAACTAATCCAATCTGACTCGTAGGAGATCAAACGGATAAAACTTATATCGACAGAAGTCAAGGGGAAGGGGAGTAAACATGATTAAGAATACAGGAACACTGATCCTTGGATCTGTTCCTGCTGTGAATTCTCATCGCGTCTCTTCCCACTGTATCCTATGACTCAGGGCTTATTCCAGGATGCCCTGGAGGCTCCGTTGCACCTCCTAAACTAGTTGTTTTGCGTATTGCACCGTAACATTCTCTTGTATGCTACATACATATTTTTTTACTTTGCCGTAGTTAGCCCAGTCTCTCTCTATATAAAGCTAAAGTGAAGAACCTGTCCAAACAAGGGCCCGGTCCCCCCTTCCCCTATAGGAGGGGAAATCAAAGAATGAACGCTCGTATCTCGAGAACCAATTAAGATATCATGCTGAAAATGTTCTGTACACACTCCTGGCCTAGTGGGTGGATTTTAGGCATCCATCCATCCATCATCCAATCTTACGTTGCCCCATGAGGAGCGTAGGAGCCCGGGGCTAGGCAGTTGATCCTGACATTTAAGATAAGAGTGACCAGCCTCACTCATCCCTGAGTGGCATTATGTGAGCAATAAACCCCAACCACCCTTGGATATAAACCTTCACCGGCTCAGTCCGATTGGAGCGCAATAATTATCCGTTAAATTTGACAATTTGACTGATTTTTTGCACACATGGTGGGCAGCGCACATGAGTATCTATGACATCAATCACTTCTACTGTGAGCTTTCAAGTTTGCACTAAGATAATATTTGTTGGGAAAGGTTTAGTGGGTATCTGGGGAACATAACTGGCCTCCGTAGGCAACTTATGGTGCCAAAGGTGCTAGGGTGACGAAGGCCACTACTGCGATGCCCGGTGAAGCCTTGCATTCAAGCTAGTACCACATAAGATGATACTGAGGTGAAACATGTAAAATAAGTAACTAGCAAAGCAGTTTGACAAAATCTCCAGAGCCAGTTAAAGAAAAACTCTCTTCCTTTACTGAAACATCGGTTACCAAACGTAGTTACAGGTCATACTGATTTCATATGCTGTGATGGTCGCACTACACATAAAATCTGAGTTTGAAAATTCCAATCTTTGCCTATTATGGTTATGTGCTCTCTCTCTCTCTCTCTCTCTCTCTCTCTCTCTCTCTCTCCCTTTCTCAATTCAGTGTCATGCAGTTTACATTAATGACTGCAGACGCTCTATTCTGCATCTATCACCTGCTCTTGCACTCCTACATCACTCTCTCCTCCCACTTAACATCATGACTTCCCTCTTACTCCTTATCTCCTTGCTCCCTCTGCTAATTTCACAATTCTATTCCTGGGCTGATCGGACTGGTGGACTCAGTTTGTTTCCATCTAGGCTTGTTCACCCGATAATAAAAATGGAGACTTGGAGATAAAGTCGAATACTGCGACTTAAATGAACCGTTTTCCTTAAAGATCATCGTATAGATGATTGGCATTAGCGTTAGCCTCCTCCTTCTCCTCCTTCCCCTCCTCCTGCTCCTCCTTCCTGTTCTTCTTCTACCTCTTCTCTCTTGATCTTACTCACTCTTTTCTAAAGTCATTAATCCCTCTCTCTTGACCTCGTCCCCCCCACCCCCACTGGAGCCACCTCGGCTCCTATTAGCATACTTCACGCTGAACTTATCTACCCTTGAAACATTGGACACTTTTCTCCGCACTGATTAATTCCAAACTCCAGACAATTTACTCTTTACCCAACAATTTTAAAAACCATCATTATAATTTTCCTTCATTTTCCCCTTCAGTACTACCATATAACCATATATATATATATATATATATATATATATATATATATATATATATATATATATATATATATATATCAGTGTAATCAGTAATCACAGAATAAAAAAGAACAAAAAATCTTTAAGCCTGCTTAATTGCTGAATACGGGAACAGTTTTTCATGACAACACTTGCATACTTATCAGCGTCACTTGTTTGTAAACTTTTCCAAAGCCCACATCTATATAATGTTCATTCACATTTTCTCTGCAACTCTCTTAAGTTATGACTAATAGTATAAGAACCATCGCTGTGTCGTATATAGTCCTCTCCCCGTCCACCCTTCACCGCCACAACCGCTGCAGCTTTACCATAGTAGGTACACATTTTTACAAGCCATCCTACTGCTCACACTCTCAACCTCTTTAACTCGAGAACATCACTTATTTCTGCTTCATCTTAACGTCTTTATTTACTTTTGGAGACTAGTTTCTAACAGAGAGATTAATATAGTCTTCATTGCTTCCTTCACCATTAAAGTCGTCTCCCAATTCAAATAAAATCGTATAGAGATAAAGAGAATAAGCTAAAACATAGGCCATCAGAGTAAACGAGTTAGTAGATCATAATTATGTCCTGTATATCCTCTCAGTGCTCCAACCAAGCACTAACACATTGGCAATTCCAGCAGCTGCACAGGTCGGAGATTAATTTCCATTCATGAAAACTGTCATAAGTGTCACCAGCTGGAATTTCATATGTATTTGAACACTCACACATGCTGTCCAAACAATTTCAGCACCCACACACCCTTCCTGTAAACACAACTTCGTCACACACACACACACACACACACACACACACACACACACACACACACACACACACACACACACACACACACAATTTCCTATCAGTGAACATCACCTCACAAACCAAACACCCTCACTATTTGTACTTTCTTCCTGATCGCCAGATATTTATATGCAGATTAGGAGGAACTATTCGAACTGGAAGTATAGGGGATAGATCAAGTAGCACCTTCAGCACTACAGATCCACACTAAGTGACCAAATCTTGTGATGGTAGCCTGATATATATATATATATATATATATATATATATATATATATATATATATATATATATATATATATATATATCCACCCACTCGACGTAGTGCTGCTCTCGGATGTCTGCCCTTTCCTCTCCTCCATCCTTCTTTCCTTCTATCCTCTTCTGTCTTTCTTTCCTTCATTCTTTCCTCGTCCTTCTGCCTATGGGTGACTTTACACTCCCTCTTCTGTCTTTCTTTCCTTCATTCTTTCCTCTTCCTTCTGCCTGTGGGTGACTCTACACTGAGTGACAAGCCAAATGGTTTCCTGTACACCAGAAAACCATTTACTACGCCGGGTGGTAACCATATAACCAAATTTTGGCGCCTGGTGGTTTAGTGGGTAATTACGGCACTCCAATCGGATTGAGCCGGTGAAGGTTTATATCCAAGGGGTGATTGGGGTTTATTGCTCACGTAATGCCACTCAGGGATGAGTGAGGCTGGTCACTCTCATCTTAAATGTCAGGACCAACTTGCCTAGCCTCGGGCTCCTACGCTCCTCATGGGGCAACGCAGGATTGGATGATGGATGGACTGATGAAGAAAAATGTTCAGGTGGCCACAGTTAGGGAGACTTTGGTACTAACTATGACCGCCCACGCAGTCTGACAGTCCAGGTGTTCTTGCTACTACCAGAGGATTTTATCCAGCCTGGGAGAGCTCTGGTAGTGAAGGTATTAAATGAACGCTACATCTATCCCCTACAGTTAGAAAAGTTTTTCCTAAATATTATACAATCAGCTGGAGATAACAAGAATGAAACAAAATATGTCACCGCGGTGAGGGGTTAAGCTATATATATAATCACGATCTCGTGCTGGTGAGGGGCGCCATCAAGCGGTGACAACGATATGGCTGGGCGGTGGAGCCTTCTGATTATACAAACGTCCCGAAGTTCCCAACCTATCCCTCATAAGGAGGATGGTGGGCTGCAGAAGGGCAGCTTCATCCTGCAGTGCACCAGGTTCAGGTTTCAAATGAACCAAGGGCTACAGCAGCTACTACTACAAAATTAATATAATCACAATATAGAGCAATGTTTCCTGGCAGCAT
This sequence comes from Coenobita brevimanus, assembly GCF_032717465.1. Classification (NCBI taxonomy): domain Eukaryota; kingdom Metazoa; phylum Arthropoda; class Malacostraca; order Decapoda; family Coenobitidae; genus Coenobita; species Coenobita brevimanus. Next base: position 45,683 of record NW_027642948.1, read on the forward strand.
TACGCCTGAGCATCTGCACAAGGGACTGGAGTGCCACTTAACTAATTATTCCTGCAGCGCTTATCATGGATGTCTATACTAAACTGCTTTACCAAAGTGATTAGCATTAATTTCTATAATATATCCCAGGGTGAGATCGTACTGGTACACATTGCACAAAACTGACACTGGAACTCTGCATTTTTTTTTTTCAGTAATGGCAAAATACCTTTTGTATGTGGATTTAATTTTATTACGCATGTAATTTGTGGTCAATAAATTATCTATGTCTGTCTGTCTGTTTATCAATATCTAGCTATCTATTTATATTCATAGATCTATCTATACTGTATATCTATTCATCTATCTGTGTACTTGTCTGTGTTTGTATGTCTGTCTAATTATTTATCCGTCTGTCTGTCTGTTTGTCTGTCTACATATTTATAGTCTTAGAACACAGTCACGCTGAATTCGAATCGGACACATCTTGACGCACATTATCCGATCGTGTACGAGTAAGCCGTGGCAAGAGTTAATAGAAAGCCCCGTTTCACACTGCCACGTCCTAAGCATTCTGTTTCTCACAGTCATCTACACTTTACTTGGCACTGTAAAACGGAATGTCCAGAGGGTCGAGCAATGAAGCAGGTGTTCTTCCAGCTTTTGTCACGACTTAGACGATTGGACACTACTTAGAACTCGTATGTGTTATTTTAATGTTGGTGACGTGTTGTAAAGAGACAGAATTCTTGTAGCACTTCTTCCTTAACGATTTATTTTGCAAACTAGACAGCACTCGAAGAGCGCATACCTCCACAAATGCCGGATCCGGATCCGGATCCGCCCCAAAATTGTTATTATTTTTTTTTTCTGGCTCATGGCCCACCTTTCCAAACTTTCATTGAAATTCATTGAGAAGTTATATTATGCGAGTACATAGGATCCTGATCCGGATCCGGATCCGCCCCAAATTTAATAAGTTTTTTCTTGGCTCATGGCTCACCCTTCCACAAAATTTCATTGAAATTCATAGAGAACTTCTGGAGATTTGTGTGGATAAATAATCAAACATTGGTGAATACTTAACCTGCAGTTGGTGGAGGTAATTACACGCTGATATTCTCTTGGATGTTATTTGCATCGCTTGCGTCGTAATTTACATCAACAACATGCAAGATGTTACTCAGGTGTAATACACAGAGTGATTCGCAAAAGGAAGAGGTATTACGAGATCTCCAAATCCACTTAGAATACGACCCTGTGACAAGGCCGATAGAAGAAACACTATTTTTGAGCAACAGAGACTTAATAAGGGTTATAAATGATGCACACCGAGTGACTGTGTGGACAACCTTGATGGAACTGAATCATCCATTAATCATCTGCTATCTTATCAAAGACGTACTCAGTCACTCGACATCCTCCTCCTTTCTCCAGCTTATGAGTGAGGCGCTTGGAAAATACCTCCTTCTCTGGTTGCTCTTCATGTGATTGGGAGAATTACTAGCTGCTCGAATCTGTCATCTGCATGATTAACCAGTGCTTGAGCCAGGACGTGTGTGATTAGAGACAGCTAGGTCAGATTACCAAGAGCCTCACCCTCACCAATAACGACCTATTATATGAATTGCTTCCACTGCTGAGGAGCTGGTCGATGTCAACTTTTTGTTATAATGAAGAGAATATTTTCTCTTACTCGTTACACGTCATAATTATTCTGACAGTCATTACAGTATTGCAACTGTATTGTTGATGACATTTTTGGATTGTCACAGTGGTTCGTGACAGCTGATATATCTGGATGCTCGTAGGGGATATATCTATATCTATATCTATCTATCTATCTATCTATCTATCTATCTATCTATCTATCTATCTATCTATCTATATATATATATGTGTGTGTGTGTGTGTGTGTGTGTGTGTGTGTGTGTGTGTGTGTGTGTGTGTGTGTGTGAATCAGAAGCACTCTTCCAAATAAAAAAATATGTTTGTCTGTGTTCCTGATCGTTAATGTTCTCAAATTTCAGCATACCGCGTCAAAATTGCAGGTTCGTTCAGTGCAATCAAGAAAGCAAATACACACAAACCAGCGAAGCGACGATTGAATACCCCTTGTGGAATGTGTGTTTGATGATGCGTCAGGCGGGATGGGAAGTGAGGGATGGTGGCCAATCGTCAAGCTGATAAGACTGAGACGATTTAAGCTGGAGGACCGGAACCACATGAAAGCTGTGGATGGAGTGGGGCAGATAAACGAACTAGTGAAAGGTTCCCCCACACACACGCAAATTGGTGACTGACGCGGAGACGGTGTAAGAGAGGATGAGTGTGTGTGGATATTAGTGAGATGGATTGGTGGAGAGAGAGAGAGAGAGAGAGAGAGAGAGAGAGAGAGAGAGAGAGAGAGAACTGATGACTGAAACAAATAATGTAGAGAGCCAGGGAAATAAACTTTATCTCTTTTTATTTCTTCCTGTTATTTCTCGTCTTCGTGTCTCCCTTTTCTAGCCTTCAGTAATTCTTCCACCTCACACCTTTCTTGTCTTTCCTATTCTTGCTGCTCTGTCGTGAACTCCTTAACCTCATTTTCCTCCTCCCCTTCCATCTTCCTTTCCTCTCTCCTCCTCATTTCCGAATCTCATTACCTTTCTTTACCTCGTCTTCCTCATCTTCATTTCCTTTATTACTTCCTTATCTTACTACTATTTTTCTTGCTATTTCCTGTCCTTCTTCCCCTCCTTTCCTTTCTTTCCTCCCTCCTTTTCATGCCTTTCTACTTCTCCTGTTTTTCCTTGATCTCCAACCGACTTTCCGGAGTTGTCTATTTTCTTACATTTTCCTTATTCCCCTAATCACCCCTCCTTTCTTACCTTCCTCCCTCCTACTCCTGCTTTTTCTCCTTCGCCTAGCTATACTCCTCCCCCTCCTTTTCTTGCTTGCTTTCCAACTCCTTTCCTCTATATGTTACCCTCCCTCTCATGTACTTTCTGGTTATTTCCTCTTTCTCCTCCCTTTTTCTCTCTTCATTTTCCTTATCTCTCAATGTGTTTCTTTTCTTCCACCTCCCTAAATTTTTCTCCCCTTCCTCCTCCTTTTCTTCCTCAACCTCACACCCTCTCCCCTTCCCCAGTTTACCCCCGGCCTCTCTCTTCTCCTCTTCCTTCCTATTTTCTTTATTACCTCCTTCTCTCCCTCTTATTTCCTCATCACTTGCTCTCGCCTTCCCTGTTTATTCACCTCCTCCTCCTCCTCCTCCTCCTCCCATACCATTAAGGCCAGCACCAAAGCCTTCCCCAGGGCAGGGTGTAATCCCCCAGCAGTAATTTGCACCGCTGAGTTGAATGCACTGCCAACCTGAATACTGTCTTTGCCGCCTGGCTGAACTACTGACCCAAGGCCATACCCGGTCCACCTCACTTATGATAGTATTTTAAGTTGCTTTTGAGATTTTTTAACGTCTTTTCTTTCGCGATTTATTCTGCACACTTGCACAAGTGAGCTAAATGTTGGTGGTAGCCTGACTACTATCTTAGCGGGTCGGCTGAACTAGTGACCCAAGGCCATACCCTGTCCATCTCATTCAGCCCTTTGGCTGCGGCCAGTTCTGCGGCCCGAATAAAGTCGTCCGTCTTATGATGGAATCAAATGCAACGTTATTTATTTCACATTACATACAGTAGTTTAACTGTAGTATTTGTAATTATTTTGCCTGTACAGGGTTTTTTCTAGAATACAATTGACGTTGGTCAACATGAAATGCAAAATTGGTATTTCTGTCAAATGCCAGATCTGGTGGCTTTTATTTATTTATTTATATACCTGCTTATGGATTATTTTTACCACCAGACATTTTTATTCTGCACAGGAAAGCTCCACAGTACTGAAGGATTTAGTACGGCCTGTATATAACTTAGATTGAAAAGTCGCTCCTCAATACTCGTAACAAAATGATGACGTATTTTTCAGCAGTAACGTACAAGATGAGAGGGTAATATGTAACGCGCAAATTAATGGCCGAGGAAGGTGTCACGAAATGTGCTACGCCAACGAGAAAACAGCTTTACGTCTCCTTAGTGGTCCTGGTTCAGTAAATTTATGCGTCATGTGCATCTCCTCACAAGGTTCCTTCAGTCATTTCATTTCAGTTCTTTTCTCATATTTTTTTCTTCTTTTACCTTAGAATTAAGAAACTGACAAATGGAAGTATTAACACTTCACGACAGGAGTTATTTTCATACAGAACATACCAGATCTCCAAGCTAATAGGTCCTTCATGATACATTATTCCGGGTTATTTACTTCAAAGATCAGCAAGTGTTAATGTCAAAAAGACCATACATTTACCAGCCTGAGGTCTTAAAGATTCATGTATCTCTCCTCCCCCCCCTCCCCTGACGAAGCTAATACAGAGGCAATATGGTGCTTCAAGACTGTACTGTAAGTGGCAAGGGAGACTTCATAACACCTCTTCCTTGGCGATTTAATGTGGGTATTACACCATAACTTTGTCTTGTATAATTTCATCGTCCTAATATCGACACAGTTTGCCTCGGTTAACACGATAGGATACTCAGGTGCAATGTAAATAATAATAATAATAATAATAATAATAATAATAATAATAATAGTAGTAGTAGTAGTAGTAGTAGTAGTAGCAGTAGCAGTAGTAGTAGTAGTAGTAGTAGTAGTAGTAGTGGTAATAGTACTAACAGTAATAATGTTAATAAAAAATAATAACAATGTTCTCTATCTTGAAATTCCCCTTCTTTTGTGAATATTATTACTACAATTTTACCTGCCTCCGTCAGGCTTCCTATTTTGTACTGGGCTTCCTAAAAACCTCTAAAAGCTGCTTCTGTCAATTCTTTCTTTGTGTCTTCTCTCTTGTTGTTTACGTTTCCTATGTCAGGCTCCCTTTTGTACTACATTTCTACAGATCCTCTAGACGCTGCTTCTGTACCTTCTACGTTTTTTCTTTCTATGCTCTTCCAGTTCACTTTTTCCTTCGTTACACTTCCTCGGTAGCTTAGAATTTTTCTTGCATAATTGAATCTTCTTTCCTCTGTTTCCCTCTTCACCCAACATGCTCGTACCGGGACCGTATTTATATAAGGAGCCTAACTGGTTCTTAGTATCCACAAGTCTCCATAACACTTAGCAGTAATCACAGGTCATCATCATCATCATCATCATCATCATCATCATCAGCTCTTCTAATACTAATACTAATACTAATATTACTAATACTAATACTAATAACAATAGCAGCAATAACAATTATATTATTATTATTATTATTATTAATTTTTTTATTATTATTATTATTACCGGTCTTGTTGTTATCTGATTTTAATTATTCAGTCTAGTTTAGCTGTGAGGTGCATGATGGTTGCAGGAGTTAAGACGAACGTATATACAAGAAATCTTACGCACTACAAACTTCAGCCAGCACCGGGGCACAGTGTGGGATTTATACTCGTAACGGGATAAGAGGAGGTGTAATTCCACTCTCATTTCCCCACACAAGAGCGGCGCGCGGTTCGCCAAGCCTCACCAATGTTTCTCTGGCTCTGTGATGTGTGAATCCTCCCAGAACTCGATTAAATATATTCTCACTTTATTTCCTCCTCTTTCCTTTCACTAATTATTTGTAAAGAAAGGTGGAATTCCTGTCCTTGTTTAGGTAATCCAGATATTCTTACTACTCGCATAGGGTTATATCATTTTTACCTTTCCTCAGTATTAACCTCTTCACTACGAAATTACCAAGAATAATATACATAAGCACATTCTGTATCAAGGGTTTAAGCCTTCGCAAAGTGTTATTATAATAGTATGAGGTTTCATTCTTTTATTTCTGCAGTGTTATGAAATGAATTTTAAACGCCTGGTATTATCCTGCAGTATTCCACTCGGCCTTTTGAATCTGTGCTTCTTGCACAGAGGCTAAGTGAAAGATAAGTACAAAAACATAAAATACATGGAGGAGACTGAGGGTCGTAGAATAGGGGGTCACTAAAGTCTACGGGAGTGAAGCACCTGGCCTCTGAAAGTCATCAATGTGGAACTGACTAAAAGGTCACCTCCGACTGATGCTCTCTCATCTAAAATAAATATATGAATAAGTAAATAAATAAATTAAGAAATAAATAAAACCTTTGAGTACGGTATCAGTTTAGATTCTCTATATCAGTCGGTACGTACTGTACTTTCTCTTGATATGACTTGACTGACGAACTTCGTATAAGGTTTATATAACATATTAGCGCCACTGTTCTTCTTTACTTGGTACATTGTGTACAGTTGGATTCAACTGTTCTCTTGCACCGATCAATACATATTCTTACGCTGGATATCATTATGATGCCTACTTTCTGTACTAAGGAAATGCACTTGCGAGAAAAATAAATATTCTCGCTGATAATAACAAGCCAAATTTCATAATTTCAACAAATTAGTAATGCAGGCAAATGTAGTAAAAATCTCGCTGATGTGACTGAAGCGGTATCAGACAATAAGTGCCTACGTCTGGCCTCATGCTATTTTATAGTGTAAAGCATTCAGAATAAATCTGTAAGGTCTGGTGTATTTGGCGAAGTACTGATTGTGGCTACGCTAGTTAAAAAAAAAAAAAAAAAAAAAAAAAGAATCTGCTCACCATTTAACTTTGTTTTGGGAGTAGTTAATTCGTGTGTTTTTTCGAGGCATGCCTGCAAGAGTTTACTGAATTTCATGAGATCCCAGGAGGCCCTGAGAGTGAAATAAAAATTCATAACATTAAAAGGTGGAAAGACTTAGGTAATAACCACTATATTATAACTACCTTGCTGTAGAGATCAATAGGCATCACAATTTTGCGTGATTGTACTAAATAGGGCATCATGTTTAACTTGCATACGAGTAGCCTATACTGTTTTCACGTCGAAATATATATCACCCAATCGTTACACTCTCTCTCTCTCTCTCTCTCTCTCTCTCTTTCTTGGCGGCTGAGTCGTTACAATATTTTCCAATACATCCCACTACTTCAAAAACAATGTAATACTTTTCACTACTTTCCGGTCAGTTCTACCACTTCACTCTTGAACTTTCCTCAGTTTTCAGTTATTTCCTTCACGTTTATATATTCTTTGGTACTTTTACCACTTTCTAGTACTTATCAGAACCTCATGCACATTCTAGTACCGGTATTTTCCATAACATTCTTGTACAGGTAATTGTACCTTTCAGCAACTGATTCACTTTTTGGTATTTCAAATATTGCAGGTCGTCTTAGGTGTTTTGGCTACTTTCTTGTGCTTTCCATCACTCCAGGCGCTCTTCGGAATTTTCACTGCTTTCCGGTACTTGGTGTTTCATTTACTTCTACCAGTTGTCGCTACCTTTCATATATGCATCAACATAACTTTAACGTAAGGTATTATGGTTTACAACATTATCTTCAGGATGGCATGTGTTAGTCATGGTAATTATATGTCAGCATTATTTTTGTTTATACTATATGGCCTTGTGGTATTCATATTTAATAAAACTGACCTGTCATTAAGGGAATTCTCTCTGTCAGTAACCTTTTGACTTTAATATTATGAAAAACAGAATCACTGCAGCCTGTAAGTGCATTTTCAGGTCATCTGAGTAATATGAATAACTGCTACAAAAACAAATTGAAATCATTACATATTCTACCTACTAATAAGAATAGCAATACTGTACTTTTAACTGGTGTATCCAAATCTATTCGAAATAAATATAAAACAAGTATATGTCACGCCTACTGATACTCGAATCGGATAATGAAAAATTAAATTAAATTATATAGGGGAAAAATATATATATAAAATACATAGAAAATTGAAAAGGAAACAGACATGCATGCATATTGTGAGTATATTTTAATGTTTCACATATTGCATTAACATTGCAATGGATTTCTACGCTGTTCCATATTCATCCATAACGATATCAAAGTCATGCAATTGTGCTGGCAGTCATGGTCAGGGATGCAGCTGAATGTTAAATTATTTTCCGAGCGGAGTAATAATTATGCTACGAAAATAAGATTCATTAAGTAATTGCAAAACATTTTTGTTTTTTAAATTTATCATTCAGGTAAACTGATCATACTCGTATACATATTATTTGTACTTAAGGTTTATTAAAATGAAAATAAGAAAATGATTTTAGCTCCAAAATAGAAATGATTTTCCCTTGGCCAGTGTCAGGCTTAATGGGTACTGAATCACGAACAAAACCGAACCGTTGTGCCCCAGCTCTCTAAGCGAAGAACAAGTAAAGCTGATTGTTACATTTGGTATTCTCTTTCTTGATATCGTAATCATTATGTAAAGCCGCTGTTTTTCACTGTTTAGTAAACGCATCGCACACCACTACCGAAACATGAAACAAAAGTCCTGCAGACCACAAAGTTTCCGACAGCCGAGATATGGCGGAAGGCTGAGCCAAAAGTTACTTTCGTTAACTGCAGTTTGCCATTGCCAGATGACGTGACATGTATGTGCACTACATATTACACTGTTCCCATCTTAGTGTTTTGCAGTGAAAACAAGGCTGGTCATGGCGGATTCGTTTTTTTTAGGATCAACTAGAAGTAGTGTTTATATTGGCGTGGGGTCTTCTTCCCCCCTCTCTCTCTGTTTCATATATTTCGTCCACCTAATAGTTTCATCTCTGAGTAGCTTACAATAAAACAAAGAGTAGTTACATTATAGCTTGTGCCTGGAGTTAGTTTTTCATGATAAATGCCAATCCTATGTCCTTCCAGCTAAAAACACTGAAAGGGCTTCTGACTGAATACCACAGGCAGAGATTATAATTTTTCTATCGTAAGGGAGTCAGAATACCGATTCATGTAATTCTTAGAAGAGGGAAATATAATGTTCTGATGACGCATTAACAAATTTTTTCCTGTAACCTCCATGCGACTTTATGCTCTACATGAAAGACTCCTCAAACTTGAGGAATTAGGAACTGTCTCATATATCCCTATCAGTATTGCAGATCCTTCTCGAGTTAAATAAAATCATCTCAAGGTAGCAAAAATAAAACAGCAAACCTTTCACTGGTCTCAGTGATATTAATGTTATACAAAGTAATGTAAGAGAAGTAGAAATTGTGATGCGGGTGGTGAACTAGGTAGAAAATTCAGGCTAAGTCCAAAGGAAAAACTATTGTTTAACTGAGGGAAATCCCAGCAATAAAAGATTTCACAGGCTATCTCAGTTACCAATAATCCTCTGTGTGATATGGCTACACCTAAGATTTTTTTTTTTTTTTTTTCAAGTCAAACACTAGATGACCGTGTTCAGTGGAGAGAAATCGTCGTAGTCAATGGCTTCAGTAATTCTGAGTAATCCTTTGAAGAAGGGGTTAATGAAGGTGGCATACAGCTCCACTCGCACGAGAAATTTCACCCATGCTAAATAAGATCGTCCGCTGGCAACAAGAATAAAAAAAAAAATACTTCGTTCTTCTTGCCCTTCACTACAAGAGGTTTATCAAAACTTTAATGAAATTATCTAAAAGTACCAAGAAGAAATTAATAAAACACGTCACGGGACTGAAGAGATTAATACTTGTCTGGCTTTAGTGGAATGTCCAGAGCCTCTAATAAAGCTCCAAGGCCGGCGTACTTTACATTGTGGAAAAGACCATGCTCATCTGCAGTCCACGTTGCATCTCACCCTCCCAACAGCAATTATGTTTATCATACAATTAGGGACATATCTTCTCCCAGAATTCCACTGCGTCTGCTTTACACTCGGGGCATGTCCGTCTTATTTCTCGATGACGTTCATACCAAGGACGTGCAGAGTAATATATCAGGCATCTCTCAGCTTAGGATTATAAACCAGCTCGTAGAAAATGACAAGTGAAAAATGATATAAACTTCTGACCTCGGCTGTAGCCACCTTTCCAACCCGTCTCATTCCCTTTCCCCTCTCAATCAACAACAGCTGAACAATTCACAATACATTTTTAAGTTGGATACAAATAAAATTATACATATTTAATCCTTCAAATTAACCCCTTCTTCTTCTTGCTATTACTACCACCACCACTACTACTACTATTACTACTACTACTTTTAGTTCTAGCAGTATGTCATGACAATTAAATCTCCTGTCTAACTTCAGAGTCACTGTTATTCTCCCACCGATGGATATTAATTTCCCCTCGGTACTCTTTGTTTGACCTGTTCCCCTTTGCTCCAGTTAATTTCATTTTACCTCTCTTCACAACAGTATCAACTCGTAGCTCACACTCTCAGGCTCCTATGTCTTTCACTCGATTGACTTTTTTTTTTTTTTATTCATCATCATCATCATCATCATCATCATCATCATCATCATCTCTCTCTCTCTCGTCTGTTCTTCGTAACCTCGGCATTCAACAGCTACTCAAAGGTATGAATTTCTCTCCCTCGCAAGGTAGATTCGTTTTTGCAGTAAGAAGAAGGGGATATAATAAGATACCCTGAAATACCCTTACCCAGTTATTCCTACGAAAACAAACCCCAATTCACACAGGGTTTTAGTAGTAAGTTGGTGAATCTCTCCTCTACATCCAGTCAACACCACCACCGTCACGAGAGTCGTCCTTTCGTAATGCAGATTCGTTTTTGGATGATGGAAAGATTATTAAAAATGAGTCTGAGGGTAAGGAGAAGGAAAAAATGCGTCAAAATAGTGAAATAGATAAACCCTTTCAGCACGTTATCACCTTTCAAAAATCATTCTTGCTATCTCAGACAATTGTATTTAACTTAGGAATAACCTCTCGTTATGTGGAGGTTATAGACCGGGACGAAATGTGTATCCCCGAGCGTTCCAGACTATCCGTAGGTGGAATGAGCACTCTTCCAATAAGGCGAGACATATAAAAATGATAAATGCCTTCCAGGAAACTCTGAATGATTTGATAAAGATGGACGTAATATGATTTCAGTTTCAATTTAGTAATTCCCGGAGCCAGTGTATCTCATAAACATTAATAGTGCGCGAGTGCCACAGCAGAGAGGGGACCCACTGATCGCGACTGACACGCGAAAAAATGATAATTACCTACCAGTATATTCTGAACGATTTGATGATGATAAACGTGGTGCTATCTCATTTAAGGAATTCAAGGAACTGGTACCGTTTATATCATGTTCATTAAGCCCTTCAGTCACATGTCGTCTTTTTCATTTTAATCAGGCCACCGACAGACCATGTGATTCAACTCTGCAAAGAACTACGGTTGTTAAGATATGAAAGAACGACGTCTGTATTCCGGGGGTAGGCTTGAGGCTGAGCTACGTAGTCCTGACATTTAAGACAAGAGTGATCAGTCGCTAATCCATGAGTGATATTTTGTAAGCAATAATTCCCAACTACGCCTCTGATATGCACACATATGAGGCACATCCAAATGGAGCTTCTTAATCTACTAGACAACCAGGCGTCCATAAGGTTATGTGGTTACCACCGACCATAGTGAATGGTTTCCTGAAAAACCATACTTAGTAAAGCCACGAGGAGGCAGTACTACATCAAGTAAGGTGATGTAGTCCAATGGCAGCAAAAATAAACCAAGAAAAGGCGTTGTGGTGCAGAAAGGGTACAGACAGACCCTCTTTTGCCTCCGCCTGCCCCCTCCCCCAGTAGTGCAGGAACTAATACACCTACGACCACCAACACACGACACAGGCAATTAGTTAGCACAGCTAATTAATTTCCAGTACGACATATCTCTCAAACTTTTAATATGCATTCGTAACAAGTTAGGATATTCCTGTGGAGAAGGAGGGAAGGGAAAGACAAGTGGTAGGGAGGGGGAATGAGAGGAATACAGGGATAGGAATAGAGGAAGAAGGGGAAGAGTTCAGGATAAAGGGGTAAAGTAGAGGAAGAGGCAATCAAACAAAGCTAAGACAGTAAGATGGAGGAAAGAGAGTGACAGAAGAGCGTGAGACTAAGAGGAAGAGGAGGAAAAAGAAAAAGGAGGGAGATTTACAAAAAGTAAAGCTGAAGAAAGAATTAAGGCAGGGAGGACGGAAACGATAGCAAAATTAAGGAGACCAGAATGGAATGGAAAGTAAGAGGAAAAAAGGAAATCAAAACAAATAGTGAAAGAGTGAGTCTACAGGGGAGGAAGAATCTACAGGAAGAAAAGGGGGACGCGGCCAAGAGTCGAAAAAGTCACCGTCGAAAATGTATTCCGTCTGCTTGAATAGAGATAGTCTGAGGGAGGAAGAAGAGGAAGGGGAGGAGGTAGGAAAGAGAAAAGACGGAATCGGTGGTAGAGGTAGAGAGTCTGAGAGAAGAGGAAGGAACAGCAAGAAACTGAGAGCAAGTAACAGGGTAGACTTGGGAGAGGGATATTAGGGAGAACGAGAGTAAGGTCATGAAAAGTTGAACGCTGCTCAGATCGGAGCAGGGTCATAAATGAATCAATAGTTAAAAAACTCAAGCACAATATCAGTACACTTCAGTCCGCAAGTATGCGTGTGGTTTTTCTTTTTCATACTTCATTGTTGCAAGTATAATACCATTTCATTTGACTTAGCACTTGTTGACTCACAAACTCTATTTTTTTTTAGATGGAATAAAAAATAATGAAACCTACTGAAGTTAAAGCTATTTATGGAATACATATTACAAATTCTAGTAAATTTGATAATTTACCTTTATTACCACTCATTAGATTAATTCTTAGCATGATGGAACGGAAATAATGAAATTTTTTATTTTAAATAATGATGCCGCATGGATAATTGTGGCTGCATTTTTACGGCCACGCCCAACCTACTGAATAGCTTATCCATTAGATTAGGTATATGTAAAGTCGCCTGCCATATAAAGCACACCTCTTATGGACAAAGACTTAAAAAGTGAACTGGCCACCACACTCACAGGTTACCCCAGCACTGCAGATAAAATGCCACAAATATATGACACCATTACACATCACCTGCCACATACACCATCCCGCCACATACATTGACTCTACAACAACACATTAACTACTATCCAGAACTAAGACAAACATTATCCTACACATATCAGAGCGCCTATTCTACACAACCACATACTTAACTCTAAACCGCACACCAAACTCGTTACTGAACTACAAGAAAATTAGGTCACATTCATACCTCATCACTACGCTTCTCAAAGGCCATTATCATATTCACCGTCCCTGTAATAAACACACTTTATGTCCAATCCATTCCCCACTACTTCCCATACCCCACCATCGCATCCATTTTTTCCATATATCGATTCACTTTTCTCCTTTACCCTACCACCTCCAAGCTCATCCTACCCTCTTCTCATTTCCTACATTGATTAGCACTTTCTCCTTCATCCCAACCTTATCTCCAGACCCCACCATTGCATCCACTCTTCTCCTAAAATGACTCCTCCGATTTCCATCCTACCCCCCACCTCCTACTTCATTCCATCCCCTCTTTTCTCATGGTACCAGTAAGTTATTCTCTGTCTGTCCTACTCCCACCTACCACCTCAGTTTCCTCCCTCTTTTCCTCAAATAACAAACTTTTTCTCCATCCCACCTCTCAAATCCCACTTGATCACTTAGGGCTATAATGGTTATCCCACTCCTTCCCCATAACTACCAACCACGTCTTCATCATCCCTTCCCTCATCAACCAAACTCCACCATGGGACCTTTCCTGACCATCCTGCAGTGACAGGCCATGTTGTGAGGAAGGCAGCAGTGTTAACATGTTCGTATTACTTTATGAGTATGCCTTAGTGACTTGGTTTTGAAATTCAAGCCGTGCCAGACAATTAAAGTGAGGGTGGTAGTACGTTTCTTATATCCTTACGGATCACATCAGTGGCACACACACACACACACACACACACACACACACACACACACACACACACACACACACACACTCGTGCCATTAGCTGTTACAACACTGTACATTTCACATGCAGAACTAATTCTCCAATCATAGCTACATCGCCAATATGAAGGGTTCGTTCTGGCGTTTTCTCCATATAAGCTTTGGGGAAAAAAAAACAGTAGTAAAGCTTCTTGCAGCCACTAAAAGCCAAAACCCTTGTTACTCTTTTATTTCTTTCACCAATGACGTTCCTTCCTAAACTCTGGAATCCAGTGACGTAATTTTAGTTTATTCTGGCATCTCCAAATTTCGCTAAACTCTGGAATGGCTTTCTCTTGAGAAGGCGTTAATGAAGTTTATATCTCACCCATCTAGTTCGAAAAGTCTCCTAATCTGAATAAAAGCTTTGGGAGATAACAAGGGATAAAAAAAAAAAAGGACATTGGATTTAGCGGGTTTTCTTCTCTGCTCTAACTTCTATAACACTAATGAAACTGAAAGACAAAACTTCCATTTTCAGTCAGTTAAACAATGATGCGTAAAACACACACACACACACACACACACACACACACACACACACACACACACACAAAGAAGACTGTTGAGGAGACGAATAAGAATATGTCTGGGCAAGACAGGCAGAGAAATGTGCCAACGGATGGAAGGAAGGAGGGGGAAAAAGGAGAGGAGGGAATGTGAAATAGGAGAGAAGAATCTGGAACAATTAGAAGGAAAGGAGATAACAAGACAGAGGAGTGGATAATAATGGATTTACTCGAAGGATGGAGAGAATAAAAGAGAGAGAGAGAGAGAGAGAGAGAGAGAGAGAGAGAGAGAGAGAGAGAGAGAGAATCAGAGTGTTAAGAGTGCTGAGGTCAGCAGCCTACTTCAATCTCCCACTTCGTTGCTGAACTTTATGACCCGCTAATTAACCCATTCAGCCGGGAGTCGCTTATTTGTTTTTTATTGGTACCTCAAGACGCTATATTCAGCTTAGGAGACACTTTTCGAACTGTAGGAGTCCAAAATACACCTTAACAGCCCACTCATAACAAGGGGCCCTCTAGGAACTGCACCCAATAATCTGCTGGGTAGAAAGAATATACGAAATGATATGTTCCTTGCCTGAAGTAGTTAACATCTGGTATTCTGTTAATACCATATCTAGCCGGGGGCTTTTGGGGACTGGAAGAGTTAGATATAGGTATTAAAATTGTTACAAGATAAACTGAACGATAGATACACACACGGAACATTATAGCTAGAGGCAAATTAACTGATGAGCAATACAGTTTCGTTGCTAAGTTCTTGAAAATTGCTTAAGGATAAAACTGGACAAGAGCAACACACACTAAGAATTAAAACTAGATGTGAATAATGTTAGCAGAAATACAGTGCCGTCACTGAGGTACTGAAAATGGTATGATCTGATGTATGTTATGGCCCTGACGTAAAACCTTTATTCCCTGCAAGGAAGATGGAGAGGCGCAGGAAAATGTGAAGGAAAAGGTGAGGAAGGGAACTGGAAGCAAGATGGAGTGGTGGGCAGGGAAGGAGCGAGATGAAGACAAAAAGAGAGACAGGGAGATGGAGCGAGGACACTCTTCTTTGGGGAGGAAGGCGGATGGGAAAAGGATGAAGGCGGAGAGAAGAAAAAGGGAAGAACAGAAGCGAAAGAAGAGAGACGGTAAAGGGGAGGAAATATGTAAACATGAAAGGTTCACAGGGAGATGAAGGAAGGGAGTCAGGGAGGAAAATAGTATGGGTTAAGAGAGGGAAGAATGAGAATGAAAGGCAGAAGGAGGAAGAAGGTAGAGAGAAGGAAAATGGTGAAGAGAAATTGCGTTGTATGAAAGAAGAAAGAACACAATAAGAAGGAAAAAGGCAGAGATAAAAATGTTAATAGATGAATGAATGCATGAGAGAAGAAGAGGACATAAGGAAGAGATAGAGGTGTAAAGAGAGAAAGAATAAGACATTGATAATACTACGACATTTCTTGGGGAAGACGGAAGGCGGAGAGGAAAATGGAAAGGTAAGAAGGTAAAGAGAAGAGGAGGAAGAGAGGCGAAAGAAGGGATATGGCAGCAAAACCAGTAAACATGAGTTACTACAGAGGGAACCTTCCCAGTGAATTCAATGTAGTTTTCAAGCAGTGTAAACTGAAACCATGGGGGCTAGAATGAGCCCTAAGGCGAAGTTATTTGGACTGGGTATGAAAAGCGCTGACTTAATGAAAGAAGAAAACAATACGTGGATGTGAGAGGAAATAAAGATGACGGTTGTTTGTGAGCTGGTAGTTGATATAAGAAGAGGGAATAAGAGAAATTATATACAGGGACGGAGAATAGTGTATGCTTTGGTTGGAGCAGAAAGACGGCTGGATGAGAGTTTGTCTAGGAGGAGGCATGCCTAGTGAAAGACAAAATATATCTATATCTATATCTATACCTATCTATCTACCTATCCATCTATCTATCTATCTATCTATCTATATATGTGTATGTGTGTGTGTTTGTGTGTGTGTAGGCAGGTTGGTGTACAGGATGGAAACAATGACAGGAATAAATAGCAAGGAGAGAAGTTGGGTAATTACATGAAAGAGCAAGACGAGAGGAGAGACGAGGAGCTGAAGCAAGCACAGTGGGAAAAGTTTTAGAAGGGTGAAGAAGATCTATAAAAAGTTTATGAGGGGAGAAAACGGGTGTAGACCTTTGTCCAGTTTTTTGGCATGCTCCTTTGAGGCGTGTCTGAGAGCAGTCGAGAAAGGACCTTATCCAAGAGGAGAGGCTACACACACACACACACACACACACACACACACACACACACACACACACACACACACACACACACACACACACATACTGGCTATTCTTCACGTTCAAAAAATATTTAATAATCGCATTATTTGTTGTTTTCGTAACTTTGTGTTTTACTTTGATTAAATTTTCTCTCTTTGGACATCTGCTGTTTTATATACATACATACATACACACACACACACACACACACACACACACACACATATATATATATATATATATATATATATATATATATATATATATATATAAAACAGCAGATGTCCAAAGGGAGAAATAATCAAAGTAAAACACAAGGTTACGAAAAAAACAAAGAAAGCGATTACTAAATATTTTTTAACGTGAAGAATGGCCAGAACTAATCAAAGCAAAAAAAAAAAAACCTAGACCTGAAAATAAACTTAAGAAGAAGGAGCTGGTAGAAAGACCACAAGGGAAAACATATAAATGAAACCAAAGAAATCCAAGGACTAAAAGGCTGCAGGGAAGAGTGAGAGATGAAGAAAGAAAGACGACAAATGGTGAAGAGAGGATCAAATGGCTGGAGATCTGCCGCTCCTCTGTATGCCAGTGGGGTGTGAAAAGGGAAGAGAATGTTGGACGGCGCATTTTGAAGGCTCTGACTCCTTTACTCTTCCGGCAGTTTGTCATATCGTTCTTTTTTTCAGGCTATTTGTGTTCACCATTTCACTCATTTTCATTCTCTTTTCACCAATTCATTCCTATCGCCAGTTCATTCACTTTCAATTTATTTTCACTTCTTCATTTCCTTCACCAGTTCATGCTTCTTTCATTTCCTTTTCATCGGGTCGTTTCTTTCACCATAACATTCACTTTCACTTCCCTTTCACCAGCTCATTCCTTTCACTAGTTCATTCATTTTCGTTTGCTTTTTACCACTTCATTTTTTCACCATTCATACCATTTCATATTCCTTTCACCAGTTAAATCACTTTCATTTCCATTTCTCCAGCTATACTCTTTTCAGTTTCTTTTCACCAGGTCATTCCTTTCGCCATTCAGTCTCTTTTCATATCTTTTCCAACAGTTCATTCCTTTCACAAGATCATTCCTTTCACTTTCGTTTCACCGTTCTATACCTCTTTTTTTTTTTTTTTTTTTAATCTATCATCCTTTGTTCATGTGTGTGTGTGTGTGTGTGTGTGTGTGTGTGTGTGTGTGTGTGTGTGTGTGTGTGTGTGTGTGTTTAATGCGCGCGCACTCACCGCTTTTTCGATAGCTGTTATAATCTTTTTTAATTCACTCCTTTACTCCCACCGTTCCTTTATATGGTCCCGATTTTTTTTCCTCTCAGTTTATCGTCACTCAGATCTTTACCTTTTTCATTCGATTTTTTCTCTCTGCCTTTTATCCGCACACCATTCAATACCACTCTTTTTATCTGTGCCCACTTCCTGTTCCTTTGTCATCATCTAGAAATCCTTGACCTCTGACTTTCGTATTCATTGCTTTCACAGCATTCATCATCACGTCCCTCATATTTTCTTTTCCCCGAACCTCTCTTCTGACAACTGGACGAAATTCTTCCACCTCGTTTGTCTAATGATTAATGAAAACTTCTCTCCTGGTGATCAGTTAAAAGCGCTGGGAAAAGATGTGACGAATCGGTCATTTCCTCTCCAGGTTACCTTCACCACACACACACACACACACACACACACACACACACACACACACACACACACACACACACACATAATATATAGCCTATAGATAGATAGACAGATAAATAGATAGACAGCTATAGATAGATATAGATAGATAGATAGATAAATTTTCCCTTTATATCAAAGAGATGGCTACAGATAAATCACCTTATTGACACCCTCCAGTCTGCCATCAGGCTGCCATCTCTGCAACTTACACCCACCTCTCTAATATGCCTTGCCACTCTTTCCATTCATCTTCAGTACCCCTTCTCACCCTCTCCTCTCCACCCCTCACAGAAATATATAGTCAGTTTCTCATTATTCATCCTCTCCACACGCCTAATCATCTCACAAGCCATATTTAACCTTGTACACATTTCAGAGTATGTCGTCACCAAGGTAACATATTTCGAAGATTATGAAAAAACGTTGACTACGTTCATTTAGGACTGAGTTAAAAAATGAGGCGCTTTTCTTCCCCAGGTAATTCTGTCAGCACTGAACAACCCCCTCCCGCCAATCACATAGCCTACGGTACTTACACTAAGCCAAAGAATAAATTAATACAGTAATAAATGGATACAATCGACGTCAACGTCCTTAGGTAAACATTAAAAGGTCGTGATATCGTTCAAGACACACCTTGACATTTAAACATTGATAATAGCTTTAGGTAAGTTTACGAAAAAGACAAAAAAAATAATATCCGTCTTTATGGTGTGATGCTGTTATGACATGGAAAATGAATTCAGAATTTTCAACACGGCTAAATTAACATGAGTTGAGTTCTACATAATTTTCAAAGCTCATCGCATCCCGGGGTAAAAACAGTGTGTATATCTATCTATCTATCTATCTATTATTCATTCATTTATTAATTTTTTATTTACAGTACCTATGCATGTACAGTATATATGTATGTATGTATGTATGTATGTTTTCATAATATAGTCGGAGGTAAATGCCGCATCGAAATGACAGGGGAAAAAAAGAAAAGGCAGAACAAACTATGAGAGAAAAACTAGAGGGAAGTAAGGGGAGAAAAAGCAGAGAGTAGTAAGGGGAGAAAAGGCAGAGGGTAGTAATGAGAGAAAAGCAGAGGGGAGAAAGAGGAGAAAAAGCAGTGGGGAGGGCGAGGAGGGGAAGCAGATAGGAGCAAGAAGAAGAAATGAAGAGAGGGGCAGGAGAAGGAATAGAAGGAGGAAAAGCAGAGGGGAGCAGAAGGAAAGAGAGGGATACAGGAGGAGGAAAAGCAGAAAGAAGTAGGAGGAGGAAAAAACAGACAGAAGTAGGAGAAGGAAAGGCAGAAAGAAGTAGGAGGAGGAAAAGCAGAAGGTGGAGGAGGAAAAGCAAAGAAAAGTGGGAAGAAGAAAAGCGAAGGAGTATTTGGAGGAAAAGCAGAAACGAGTGTGAAGATGAAAAATTAAGGAGTAAGAGAGAAGAACAGAGACGCGTATACGGGTAAGGGGGAGAAAAGCGGAGTAATTTTTAAAGACACGAAAATGTCGTATTATCATGCAATGTCATGCGAGGAAGATAATTTGTTGACTCTGAGGAGAGATTAATTAGTCCGGTTAATAACAGTAATGGCAGTGGGAGGTAGGGTAAAGAGAGGAAAGATGAGCGGAAAAATGCAGCGAAAAAGGGCGACATCATAACATCAGCGACAATGTCCAGCAGGAAAAAAAAAAAGTGAGATAATTAGCCCATTCATGACCGTGTTTTCTTTAGCAGTTAGTTTCAGTTTCCGAAGATTTTATGCAGCAGCAAGTGAGTCACATGACTAGGAGTGTAAAGAAAATACAGATTCGGTTTACTGAGGTAAAACTGAACTCAACGCTCGAAGAGCCATATATATATATATATATATATATATATATATATATATATATATATATATATATATATATATATATATATATACTGTATATGAGCTAGGCCTGGAAGGGGGAAGGCTAGGTTTACGATGAAAGAGTTGGAAGGTAGGGTGAGACTGGAGTGTATTGGTGCTGTCATGAGGAGGGGTAGATTGAGACGGTTTGACATGTCGAGAGGATGGAGGATGATAACTGGGTGCAGAAAGTGAGAAGTGTTAACGTTAGGGGTAAGGTTGCGACAGGTAGACCGAAAAAGACCTGGCACGAGGACACTGAGTGTGACCTCAGGGATAAGGGACTGAATAAGGAAGCTGCCAGAGATCGAGCAGCACGGAGAGCTACCATTAGGTGACAAAGGCCGACGCATGCAAGCATGTTGGAGCCTTTAAAAACGAAACTAAACGATTTATATCCTTCCTTGCATTAGAGTGAATGTCGGTGGATCATATAGATGATCAGTAAAGGCTATTTGATCAAAAATGTAATCAATAAATTGTTCTCATCCTTAATTTTGGAGCAAAGTCACTCATATTGGATAACAGGTATCCTTTCTAACACTAAAGAACTCAACAAGGGTAGGCTAATCATAGAAAAAAATCATGTGCTGTACGACATGGATATACAGTACAAAATTTCTTCAGTTTCCTAATATCTTATTCAGTTCAGATTCACTTTTTTTTCCTTGTTGGCAATATGACGTTCATTCATTCACACAGAAATAAAAAATCCTCTAAAATTCATGATGTCATTTGTATGGTTACCATTTTTTACATCAGCCTTTATCATCAGTACATAAAATTAGCGTTTTTTTTTTCTTCTTTTTTTTACCTGCCAGCCGTTGCAACCAAACATCGCAGTCTAGTTCTGACTACAACTCTAACTCGGCTTAACTTGAAAAATAAGCAAATATATATTTTGTATCCAGCTGCAGAGGCCTGATAGTTCAATGAGAGAGAGAGAGAGAGAGAGAGAGAGAGAGAGAGAGAGAGAGAGAGAGAGAGAGAGAAAACAAGTGAATGGAAAGCTTTAGCATTTTCTCATCTTTCTCCATCATGTCAAGGAAGCTAACAATAATATCCCTCTCACAATTGATATTCTTAGAAGGAAGAATGTGGCACATGGAAAGATTCTGTATTCTTCTCGGCCTTCCGAGGGAAAAAACTGCTAAAATACTAGAACCACAATTAACAGGGCCATTTAGTTAATGTCCTTGGTGCTGTGTGGTGTGGGAGAGTGATTCTGTGTGGTGTGGTGTGGTGTGAGATGATTATATGGTGTGTTGTGTTGTGTGTTGTGTTGCGTTGTATGATGTAATGCTGCGTAGCTTCGCTAAAGTCTACGTAAATGAAGTCCCTCGTTTCCTAATATCGTTAGTGAGAGACAGACGGGCAGGGCCCTTCATAGAGATAATTCCACATTGCAAAAATCACAGTTACGATATGAAGTTGATCTTATATTTGCTTGTGAATCCCGTCCCTGGGACGGTACCAAATAGTTCATGAGACTGGAGTAGGCTAAATGAGAGAACAGAGATACTGCCTCAGCCAGTAAGTCTTTGAGCTCACACTTATAGTACACTAGGAAGACCACACGAGTTTCCCCTGTTTTGGTCCCATAGGACTCTTGCTACTGCCAATAAACCTTGATGAGACTGGCAGCAGCAGATTCCAGCCGGTGTAGACGAAAGAGAAGAGGAGAGAAAAAGAGGGGAATCCTTCACTTTTACAGGAAGAGACTTGAGGCCGTCAGTCTCCTCATTCTGAGCTCCGATTTTTTTTTTCACTTTCGGGCATTATAACAGCAATTTTGGTAGATTCTTTGGCAGGGAGTTGAATTTCCAAGCATAATGAAAATAATATTGTCACCCTGACCACCGCTTTCAGCAAAACCTAGAAAAGAGTGAATTATTTGCCACGTTTTTAGTAAAGCCCGTTTCTCGTCGATAATATACCGGAAAGTTTCTTTACGTTCCTTTCCGACTAGCTTATTTCTATATCTGATATATTAATATATCTTTATGCACACGTACACACACACACACACACTAGCTTATTTCTATATCTAATATATTAATATATCTTTATGCACACACACACACACACACACACACACACACACACACACACACACACACACACTAGCTTATTTCTATATCTGATATATTAATATATCTTTATGCACACGTACACACACACACACACACACACACACACACTAGCTTATTTCTATATCTGATATATTAATATATCTTTATGCACACGTACACACACACACACACACACACACACACACACACTAGCTTATTTCTATATCTGATATATTAATATATCTTTATGCACACGTACACACACACACACACACACACACACACACACACACACACACACACACACACACACACACACACACACACACACTAGCTTATTTCTATATCTGATATATTAATATATCTTTATGCACACGTACACACACACACACACACACACACACACACACACACACACACACACACACTAGCTTATTTCTATATCTGATATATTAATATATCTTTTTTCACACTCACACACACACACACACACACACACACACACACACACACACTAGCTTATTTCTATATCTGATATATTAATATATCTTTATGCACACGCACACACACACACACACACACACACACACTAGCTTATTTCTATATCTAATATATTAATATATCTTTATGCACACACACACACACACACACACACACACACACACACACACACACACACACACACACACACAAACTGACAGACGAAGAGACAGATTGACAGAAACACACAAACCGCGAGACAGAGGAATTGACGTTTATCTTCCTAAAGTGCCAAGGGCCAGCACGTGCCAGTGCCTCCTTCGCCATCAAGGCCGAGGCAGCAATCAGTGAAGTGAATGGGGAGGGGTGACGCTGGGCCTCTGACGTGTGGCTGAAAGGCGACACGCACAAAGACACAAATTAAAGTAAACGTGAGACAGAGTAAAATTCCACGCCCTACACACAACCCCCACAAAGATAGGACTTTACCAGGGCCCGTATTTTTGTCAGTTTAGGGCCCGTATTCTCGTCGGTTAGGGAAGCTTCTGTAAATGCCTCTTCCTAAGCGATTTATTTTGCTTATTACTCCTTACTATCCTCTTCTGTGTCGTTTAAATCATTCAGAAACGCCATACCCATCATAAATATCAAACAAATTGATATTGGCCAGCCGCATCAAAATATAAATCGCCAAGGAAGAGCTGTTGGGGAGTTTCCTTAATCGACAAGAATTCTAACCTAAGACATTCCATCATATCCCTACGGATTTATTTATGGTACGTTAAGAATCTCTTTTTTGTTAACTATGCAATCTATGTCAGATAGCATGAAAAGGAATACATAGGCAATATTCAGGTTAAATCGCTGGGAATAAAGTGCTAGAATGGCTCCTCACCTGACAAGAGTGCAGGCTTATATCTTCCTTTATGTTGTTATCTTTGTGAGTTTGATACTAAATTTCAATCCTTCAGTGAGTGGCGAAGGATAGTGGGATGTGCTGCTGAAAGCCATGAGGCACAGCAAAGAAAAATGTACGGTAGGCTACGCATTGCTTATAGACAAATTCCCAACCTTACTCACAGTAGCACCAGAGAAATTGCTTTACTGGGTTACGTTCATTTAAACTGTTTCTTCTTAAAATTCAGGGCAGGAGTGAGTGACGAGGAATGTTGCTGGTAGGTGGGAGAAGCAAATGGATAAAATAGATTTAATGTATAGGCAAATCCTACACCTCACCTAAAGTAGAATTAGTCTGAGAGAATTAGCAGCAATATGTCTCATTCCTGGAGTAATATGAACAAAATTACACTGTGAATATTCAAGTCATAATCTACAGAAATAATATCTCCCATATCAAGAAAAATACACACTAGCTCGCACTTGTACTGTAGAGGTAACGCAACTTATGATGCTGACTGTACATGAAAAATGAAAATGTGACAAATTTTTAAAGGAGTACGAAGGAAGGAATGGGACACCAAAAAAAAAAAAAAAAAAAAAAAAAAATCTCCGTGGCAGATATTTAGTGTATACTGTAATGTGTCCTTTCAAGTGGTCTCGTACGCCAACACCAAGTCAAGATTCCTTGGATGACGTATACAGACTCTCACACAGAAACACAGCCACCTCAAAACACACTTGCACATGCAGCCCACACCAAGCACCACAAAAACCTACCACTCCCATACTCATGCATGAAGACGTGATTGGGAGCAGGTCACTTCCCCCTTGGCAGAAAAGGTTCCTCGGCTCTACGGATCAGCTGTCTTTCTAGAACCACAGATGCACAATAGAGCTGCCTTTCCATGACTGGCGTGTGTATGCCGGCTGCTAAAACACATACATTTATCCAGGATGTGTAGTGTATAACACAAGTTACCGACAATGAGAGTCACTTACGAGAGCTGACAAAAACAAAAGAAAATCTAAAGCGTGAGAAGGATACATAAAAAGGGGATAGGGAGAAACGAAAATATGAAATAAAGTGATAAAAAAAAAGGAGAAATAATGGAAAGTGATAGGGGAAGGCGCAAAAAAAAAAATAACAGTAACAAAGTAAAAAAAAAATGAGTTAAAAAAGGAAGACGAAGATGAGAGGGAAAAAACGAAAGACAACCCGAAGCCGAGCAGCCAGTCAGTGAGCAGGGCCGGGGGACGGACTGGTGCTCATGAACCATCAGATGCAGCGGCCGCAGGGATATCGTCTGACCTCCATCCTCATCCGCCAAAATTTCCGATACAGAGGAGGGTGGCGTATAGGAGGGAGAGGGAGATGGAAGAGGGGATGCTGGAGGAAGTGGGAGAGGAGGAAAAGAGGGGAGGATGGAAGAAATATATGTAAGGATGGAGATGGGAGGAAGGAGAGGAGTAGATGTGTAAGAGAAAGACAAGCAGGGATGGAGGAGAGAGAGGAAGAGGTGAAAGGGTATAGAAGGACGGGGGCAAAGGTAGGAGAAATGGAGACATGAGTAGGAGGGAGGGGGAGAGATGGTGAAGCTATAGGATGAGGAGTCAGAGAAGGCAGGTGGCAGTGATGGAGGGATTCTTGACGAAGGAAAGGTGTGTGTGTGTGTGTGTGTGTGTGTGTGTGTGTGTGTGTGTGTGTGTGTGTGTGTGTGTGTGTGTGTGTGTGTGTGTGTGTGACATATAGAAATATGTATTTTAATGAGTACGTACATCAATTAACGTGGATAAAGAAAAATTTTCACAAACTATATCCTGTTTGATTGACCTGTGTAGCTGAGAT
This sequence comes from Coenobita brevimanus, assembly GCF_032717465.1. Classification (NCBI taxonomy): domain Eukaryota; kingdom Metazoa; phylum Arthropoda; class Malacostraca; order Decapoda; family Coenobitidae; genus Coenobita; species Coenobita brevimanus. The sequence continues at coordinate 71,231 of NW_027642948.1, forward strand.
GTATAGGGCGAGTAGGGTGTGTTTGAATCGCGGCTGCTGATTGGCCGCCGATTATTTAAATCTACATCTCTTCTTATTTTAACACATCTATATTTATATTTTTTTAACTGCCTTTAATACAACCATGCAGATTAAATATGGAATAATTTCCGAAGCTGAAAAGGTCAGAATTAGCGTTAAAAGTTTAATGTTATCAAAGAAAATTACACTTGATTATAAAGTTTCATAAAACGATGAGTGATGTTTGAAGCAAATTATTCACTCATGGCGTACACCCACGTCCGCATGTTGCATTACAGTACATGAATGCATTTACTTCCATGACATCATCCTCGGCCAATCAGCAGCCGCGAAACAAACACACCCTACTGGCCCCATACAGGTATATCTCAGGTGCACAGGTCAATCAAATAGACTATAGTGTGTATCCATATACTGACAGGTAGGCATAGTAATTATCCCCATTGCAAGATGTGGCGAAGCACAACAGTTTGAGATGTCAGCGACACAGAGGACACTGTTAGTGGCAGGATGTTCGCACCATCCCTCAAGTCGCTATTTACGTCACATCATTAAACCCGTATACTACGTTGGCTAATACTTTCACCAATACCTTCTTCCACCGGACCACTTTATGTAGTTTACGAGAAACTTTTCGAGACGTACTTATCAGATGTAGACTTCCTTAACAAAATCGCTCAAAGGAATCTGGCCCGAAATGGAAAAATAAATATAGACATTGCCTGTAGGTTGCAGGAATAGAATGACAAAACCGTCGTTATGGTGAGGGTGCAAATGCTGTGACAGTTTGGCTCCGTGTGGATAAGAAAATACCTGTCCAAATATCCCTAAACGCACTGGACTCTGTACACAGAATCCAGACATAACGTTACCTATTTTTTTTTTTCCCCTTGAAGAGAATGTTTTTGTCCAAATTTGCCTCCACTGAACGAAGAGACGGTTTGGGTGACAGTAGCTCGTTATTCCCACTGCAGCAGAGTTGACCTGAAACACTCTTACTTTTATTTTGATGGGGTTAAATGCATTAAATGATAAATGGCCAACAGACTGGAAAAAATCTGAATAAATTTTGCTGTTAGTTAGCGCATGTGGTCTGTCCGTATGAAGAGGAGTACTTAAGAGAGCGATAGGAAGACAGACAGACAGATAGACGGATAGACGGATATATGGCGATAAATAGATAAAGCACACACACACACACACACACACACACACACACACACACACACACACACACAATACTATAGTCGACATGTCTTCATCTGACGGAATTGGGTCTTTCCCATAATTTGAATATTAAGTCGCGGTCGCATAAAACTCTATGAACTCTTCTTATGGAGGTAGGAATTACTTTCTTGGGTTACTAGTAAAACCTACCCTCCAGTATAATTAAACATGGTCATCAACGAAGCTGAAAATGGTTAGAGATCTTTGGCATGTTAGAACAAATGCAGTAGACGTCTGAATAATATGATCAATCAGTTTTTTGTTTCTTTCGCAGTGTTACTATTTTTAACTTTTAGCCTATTTGTTTTAAGCCTCAGTTTAAAAGTAGTTAAAAATTCAGTTATAATAAAGGTAATTATTTTTTAAGGTTATGTTAAAGGAAGGGAAAACTACAAGAAATCAAAAGGTTATATTTTGCCTCTCTTTCCACACATGAGTATTACAACACTGCTATGATGAGAAGATGCTGCACCTGTATCACAGAGATTATATGACCTAACTCACCTCATCTACATTTTTTCATAAACTTGCATAAGGTTCCATCCTCACTGAGTTACCACACTTAATTTAACTATGAAAGAGGTGATTAAGGTTAATGAGGGTGTTAACATTAATAGCGTGTTATGTCATGGCAAGGCTGGTATAAGGCTGGTGACAAAAGTTAACCTAATATTATACCTATTCTGCTTTTAGTAGCTTAGGGTGTTAGAACAGCCCAATCTGAGTGATGGCCTTGCATGAGTTAGATCCTCAAAGGGCAGATGAGGGCTACTGTTAACTCCGCCTCTTATAGAAGTGGTAATAGTACAAATAAAATACAAACGAGACAATTCTACTAAAATGGTTAATGATGTATATTACTGGTATCAATTTTACTAATTTTGCCCCAAGGTTTAAGGTGTATTAGACATCCTGCATAGCACTCTTCTAGTACTCGTTAAGAAAAATATAGCCTTCTGTTGGCTAAGCACTTATGGTCGTCTTTCCGCTGGAAATAGTGTGTGTGTGTGTGTGTGTGTGTGTGTGTGTGTGTGTGTGTGTGTGTGGAGAGAGAGAGAGAGAGAGAGAGAGAGAGAGAGAGAGAGAGAATCACCAATTTTGTCAGGTTCCACAAAGTCACAAACCCTCGCCTTTCATTCAGTATATATCCCGCTGCTTCAGTATTATTATTATTGTTATTTCTGTGGCTTGTTCCCCAGAGCCTAGTGGCAGAGAAGCGGTCAAGGAGGCTAAGTTAGGGGCACTGAATTTTATCCAGTCACGAGTGTTGTAGTTAAAACAGAGACGAGGATTTCGTGGAATGTTTTGAAAGTTATATAGAATGGGGTTGTATCTATAGTTCCATCCTGTTCTAAGTAGACCTACATCAAATATGACTGGAGATCTTTATGATGCACACTCAAAAACATTAAGGGGTTCCTTCGTACCAAGAGCCGTACTCTTGGTGGCACTGGAGGCTTCGATGCATCGATTTTACTGCGCTTTATTACGCAAATCGCATCTTGATACTATCTGTTGAGTTGTTTATATATTTACTGTCCCAAATGATTTGTCAGAGAAAAGTACAAAATGCTTAAGAGGGTGTCACATACAAAATAAATCTTTCAGAAAAATGTGTAAGGAAACCTCAAATGCGCTTGGAATATGGCCACCAAGTGCTGAAGCTTTTATCATCATCGGTAATTATTTCAGTGCATCACGGATTATTATTTTTTTTTTTTTTCAGGATCAGAGGACAGCAGAAATAAATCACACTCATGGCAGCTCAAAAATACCTTTGGTATTAAAGACTTTTATGCGGTAGTTTATCCATACATATGTATGCTTAAAATTATTTCTTATCGACCACACGAAGGTAGTGAAGCCAGACAATCAGTTTTAGCTAATTTCTAATGTTTTCCAAGAATTCGACCTTCAATAGTCGATGTTATATCCAGGTCCCCAACTGTGTTGCTGGATGAATAGTGACAAGAGAGATGCAGAGTTAGCAAAATATTTGTTGCAGTGTGAAGTTCATTCACGACAAACGTTCGTCTAATGTTTCACTTCCCCTTTCCGACCAAGATTCCTAAGTTAAGAGAGGTTTGAAATGTATCCCACCCATAGATGACTCTATATGATGAGCCAGGAAGGGAAGTGATGGACATACTCCATGTGTGAAGCTAATGCAGTGCTGTACCAGGCGCACTTCTGTCCCATTCTGTGTAATCATTGATGACTGTTCATTTTAAGCTTCACTACGTCTGTCCGTGAACCTCGTAAATTAATTCTTACAGCGGCATCAATGGAAATCGTGTTTGTGAACTTAGATTGCGAAGATTAGGCTATTTCATGCTTAATTCGATATGTTATGGCAAAGAAGGGCACTTATGTCTTCATCAGTCAATATAAGGTTCAGTGTAGGACCAGGTTATCCTCTGGGGGAAAGAGTGACTGTACAAGCAAGCAGGTGTGTGTGGTGTTGCCACCATTTGTCTCTGTCACTCCACCAGCTTCATAATTATTTTAGACGTGGCTGTGGTGGCGTCTGTGATCTATTGTGTATTGACTCTATATGTGTGCCGCAGTCATGCAGGTGGGGAAAGCATTAATCAGCCAGTTTGCCTTGAGAGAGAGAGAGAGAGAGAGAGAGAGAGAGAGAGAGAGAGAGAGAGGAGGGGCAGTGAGGATTAATGCTACTCCCATGTCTTCCACAAACACGTTAATATGGAACGTATATTTGAAGGAACTTCGTGACGAACATGGTGTTGTTGTGTTATTTTATGTTCCAACTCAGTATCCTGGATGGAGAGATAGCAGGACAAGTTAAAGTAATAAGAGTATAGTATACTCTCTTACTGTACAGCAGATTACCTGTGTTACATACTCATCATCCTGATCATCATCATCTAATCCTGCGCTGCCCTATAAGGAGCGTCGGAGCCCGGGGCTAGGCAAGTTGGTCCTGACATTTAAGATGAGAGTGACCACCCTCACTCATCCCTAAGTGGCATTACGTGAGCAACAAACCCAACCATCCCTTGGATATAAACCTGCACAGACTCAATCCGACTGGAGCACCTTAATTACTCTCTAAACCACCAGGCGCCATAATTGGGTTATATGGTTACCACCCAGCGTAGAGCCATCCATAGGCAGAAGGAAGAGGAAAGAATGAAGGAAAGAAAGACAGAAGAGGATGGAAGGAAATAAGGAAGGAAGAAAGGAAAGGGCAGTCTCCCGAGAGCAGCACTATATCGCGCAAGTGGATGGTGAGCGGCCCCACCAATACTACAATACAGTGCGACGTATATACTATTAATAATTTACCACACGGATGAGAGTCTTCAAGATATCATTTTGGAATGAGCGTTTCTCAGGATATTTTTTATATGTTTCATAGACGACCACAGGTACTAGACAGTTTCAATATTTTAACTGTAAAATCCTTAAAGACTTAGATTTGGTATATCACACAAGTTACCACCAGTAGCTAAACTTTTGACCAAACTCTTCTAATGCACGTCTTACTTTTGGTGAAATTCCATATTCCTCATCGATATGTTAGGTTTGGATAGTTTCGGCTGATAAAGGTGGGGTGGGGTAGGTTAGGTTAGGTTAGGACAGGATAGGTTAGATTATGATAGATTACTTTTTGTACCGTAAGACAGGACATTGGGATTTGGCCTGATAGCTATCCGAGGGCTTTAAAAGTTAGGTTAAGCGACACACACACACACACACACACACACACACACACACACACACACACACTCCTTACAGTGATTAGCTTCTGATTGACTACCTCCATTCCACTTAGCCTATATAGACAGACAGATTTAGATATAGACAGAGGTATAGGTACTAAGCCACACTTTCCGCCCTTACAATGATATCCTTAGAAAGTACCTGTATATGTGATTTTTTCACATCTAATTAAACTACCTACTTCAGATCACTCATCTCTACCCCCGTCCTCCTCTCGATGCTGTATCTCTAAACAGCGCATCATTGCAGATTGGCAGTATGGGTTTTATATTATGATGTCTTTCAGTCAGTGTCCCTCTGTCCAACCTCCCGTTTCTATCTGATTTAGTTATCGTTTAACGAACCCTACACTGAATTATTATTATTTTTTTCCCTGCTACCCAGGAAACACTTTGTTACGCTGGACTGAGCCTGTAAGGGTTTATATCTCAGGAATGGCTGGACCTTACTGTTCACATTGTCACTCGGGAGCACGGGAGGCTCGTCACTTTGCCTTAAATTCCGGGTATGATTAGCCTAGCCCAGAGCTCCTACACTCTTAGTAATTACGAAGGACTGAATGATATAGCCAAATCGACGCACGTAACAAGGTACTTGCTACAGCATCAAAAATCAACTTAATACAACTGCAGCAAGGCTGTATTATGTCAGGGATGTGTTCAAAATGCTGCATCTTTTTCTGTTAAAACTTTTATCATAAATTTGGGAAAAAAGGTACCGTAAATCTGCATCATAGGTAGTATTAGAACTTTAATATGCATCTTTATGTGAATTGCGATGGACTTAAAATACAAAGAAAAAAATAACAGTTTAGAGAATTTAACAAACGGTAACCTAGCATAAGCCATCACTTCCTTGTCGCAGGTAATTCAGTGTAGCTAATGTGTTTTATGATAACACCTAGGGAACCCCAAAGGAGTGTAATATACTTGATAAACAAAAATTAAGTAAAAAATCAGTGATGAAGTCTGCGATTAAACATAAAACTTAAAAGAGACCAAGCATAACATGAAAAGCAAAGATCTTTATTTTTTACTCACCTTCTACAGAAAGAAGCAAGAGATACCGCAGTACATTCACTTCTGGAGCCATCTTGCATCTGCCAAGTTGTGGTGGAGAATGGGAGATAAGTCTCCTGCAGGGAGTCACTTAGACTAACTGATTTCCTTCACTAAACTTGAAACGATTGTGAGATGCTTCGAAAGGAGGAATTTAGGGGAAATGAAGAAGATGAAATAAAGATTGTCGAGGAGAAATATGAACGGAAGAAAAGGAAGAAGGAAAAGGAAAAAGGGAGAAGGAGGAGGAACAGTAACGGACATGGAGGAGGAAAAGGAATGGAAAAGGGGGGACAGGGAAACGGATGAGGAGGAGGAGGCGGAAAAGAAGGAGGAGGAGGAGGAAATGGAGGTAAGGGAAGAATGGGAGATGAAAGGGAAGAAGAAGGAAATGAAGGATGAGTAGAAGCAAAGAAGAGGAAAAGGAAGATAATAATAAATGGAGGAATTATTGAGAGGGGTTGTCAGTTTGCACCACAGGAAGAGAATGAAATCACACTACTGTTGATGACGGATCCTTATTACTGACTACCGATAATGCCAGTGGTAACATCGATAGCGCAACACCGCTATCCCTATCACCGCTATTCTGAGATGTTCTGAGTGGGTTTGACGACTTTCCTAGCAAGTGTTCATCAGCGATTTACGAGTATTTGGATATAATGCCTTACCATTCTACTGTTTGCTATAATATTGTTTTTGTTTCTATAACACTTTGCATCAAAGACATGCAAGGGAATGGTTAGGTACAATATGCAAAATAAACCACGAAGAAGTTATATGAAAAATCAATTAAGTTCCCAGATGTCGAAGCGGATTCATTTTTTTTTTTTTTTTTTTTTTTTTTTTAGGGGAGGGCACATTACTACTTACTACCCTCTTGTATGTAAGATATATCTTGTGTGAAGTTGGCTGAGTTTGCATTAGTGACATGAAAGAAAATACGAATAGCCACACGCAAAACAAATCGCTTCAGATGAAGTACTACGAACGCTCCAAACCCAACGAAAATGAAACCCCATGAAATTTTATCCACTCTAGCAAACGTCCAGGCACAGATGCAACAATGGCTTTAACTATGTTGATGCTCGCTCAGCTAGTCACTTTTTTTCTACTCTCTTTACTGCAATGACGTTATCTTTGTTCATGCTTGTTCGGCTAGCTACCGGTATCTATTTTTTTTTTTTTCTACAATCTTTACTAGCGAAACACTGCATGCACTGTGACCTGGCGATTTGTTTCGTTATCCCTTGCTCGCTGCTCGTACTTCATGCTAGCCCAGTTCACATCTCCCTTGCCCTCCCATTCCGTCCTGTCTAGTTTAGCTACTTGCATCTAGTTCAATCTCCCTATTAACACTCAGTCTCGTATTAAACCATTCGCCTATCCACAAGCACAAGGCAGCCGACTCTCACAGATCAAACCACTCTATAACTAAAACAACTCCCACCTTTCAAAGCTTCACATTATTTACAACCACCCAGATTTCCTAATTTTCTCACGATGGTTCGCATCTCTCAGATCTGACGATTAGCTGCTGCAGGATTTCCGTCTTCAAAAAGGCAAGAAACAAAGAGTTTCATTTTTTTTTTTAATCAACCTAAAGAAAAACCAAAATGATACTGCATGGAGGTGAAAATTTTCAGAATATAAGAAACACATTGACAAAACGTGAATGATCATATTTCAAAGTTTGCGGGGAACCCTTATATACCTCAGGGCTGGAGGGTTAGAAGCCTGTTCGTTGTCGGTGAGTTTAGTGCGATTTCTCTTAGCTTCGTCTAGATCTGATGTGCATCAGGACGTGAGATGAAACATTGTTCGGACTCGACAGTAGTTGCGTACGTAGTCTTTTTTGTGTGTTTTGCACTGGAGTGATATTTACTTAACAAGTGTTCACTGTTTATATTCAATTACTTGGATAACTAATCCGTGTGTTGGCACAGCACTGGAAGAATGCAGGGATAGAAGCTTTCAAGCTTGCATGCTTGTGTGCATTAGTGATGTTTTCTCGATTTGCATATCCGATAGACCTCACCGTGTGTCTGCATCCTGCTGTGTCTTTCTGTCTTAAGGAGGGGGTAAGTACAAGGATAAAATAATCACATCTTTGTCAGTCATGTATTTGAAAAATGATATATAAAAAATTAACACAACTGAAACCTCGCCTGATACATTACTTTATGCTTCCTCATCCTATATGTTGCACAAAATTGCCTTTGAGCCTATTTACCAATATAAGGCATACTTCCATTATCTAAACATAGGATGGCAAGAGGAAAAAAGTCTAAGAGGTTAGTTGCTATCTCTTACGTTATGTTACATATTTTGGAGACAATAATAAGAGAAAAATATATATAGTGCAATCATCGCACGAACAAGCTTTTTCGACCGCATGACCTCCGTCGCGCCATATAACCATCAAAGATGTGGTAAAAAAAAAAAAATGAGAGAGGAGTACAGGAGTGGGCGGGATGGGCTGAATATATGGTGGACGGTGGGGCTTGGACTGGGATGTATATCCTGTGGCAGTGTGTGCTGGAGGGTTAAAAATTTGATTGATGTGAACATTTATTTCATGGTTTTCTCCAGTAAAAAGACGATATGCTCTCGTTGCTCTCATTTACAGGCCATCTTGCTATTTAAGTAAAACGTGTATGGCGGTAACAGTAATAACAAAGAAATAGAAAAGCAGTTTTTACCCTACCAGTTGGTTATAACTTATAAGTATGACAAAAATTTGTATAACGCTGGGACGGTTGGGAATGGGGGCTATGTCTTTGTTCTAAGGTCAGTAACAGCAATATCACATAGTGCGAAATAAAACTTGTTAATCTCTCTCTCTCTCTCTGTCTCTGTCTTTCTCGCTAATAATTTTTTTTTTTTTTTTTTTTTTTTTTGCCTATCGACCATTGAGGCCGAAGCCTCTGGTCATTAAGGCAAATATATATATATGTATATATATTGACACATATATACATATATATACAAACATATATATATACATACATACATACATACACACATCCATGCATATGAACATACACACTTTCATGTACACGTACATATATATATAATAATTTTTATTTTATTATTTTTTTGTAGTTTTATTTGTATTATTTTTATTTATTTTTTATATTTTTAACCTTATATTACTTATAATCAAAAATACCTAATCTAAATACCTTAAAACTAACCACCTAACAGACAAATCGCTAACCTATACTAAATCCTAAGAGACAAATAACTAGACCTACACTAATGTTCAAAAAGCCTCGACCAAGAGAACACCATCGACTGCAGATATGTAATGCTTTTCTACATTACATACCTGCACTCATCACCTGATGACTGTCAGTCGAGGCACAACCTAATATAGGGGACATCAATATATGAAAGGGAACCAGACGAGTCAGGAACATTTCCATATACGTCAGCTGTCGTCCCTAATTAGAATAACTTAAGCAAGATAATATAATGTATTTACATAATTTATACAAAAATTGAAGAACCTCGCCCAGCAGACTACCATCGACTGCAAGTGCCCAATACCTTCCTATATTGCACACTTGCACTCATCAGCTGGTGACTGTCAGGCAAGGAATTTGGCTTAATGTAGGGGACATCTATATTAGAAATAGATCGGTGGGAGGAGGAACTATTTAAAATATGTCAACTGTCAACCCTAATTAATATTACAATATATACATATTTACTGTTCATAAAAACCATAACCACACAGTAAAAAAGTCACATCACTCTGATCAGTCCGGTCTCTCTCAAGAAAGCCATCAATTTATCAGTCATAACAAAGTCCCCATCACCCAGGATGGTGGAAAGGGTGAAGGGGACGTCTACTGCGCCGCAGTAATTCATAAGTGAAGGGCGTTCACGAATAAATCGCCGACAGCGCAGGATGATATGACTGATAGATAACACCGCATTACAGATGTCACAGTGCGGTGGGAAGCGTCTTTCCATATAAGGTTTTATGTGGGTTACAATGGTGGCATTCAGCCGTAGCCGTGCCAACACTCTTTCTTCTAGGCGACTGGGACGGTTGGCAGTGTCCCAGTCGCCCAGGTACGGCTTACAAGTTGGAATATTTAGTCTGGTCCACTGACCTTGCCACAGAAGATGTATTGATTTCTTTCCGAGAGATAGACTCGACCGTAGATCACGAGGAACGTCCCAAGTCTCCTCGAGCTCCACAGCCGACTTTGCAAGTAAGTCAGCCTGCTCATTGCCATAGATACGACAATGACCAGGCACCCAGATCAGCGTGAATGACTTGTTGCATGAATGCAACTTATTAACGATGCGGCCCTGGATCTCATGAGAGTCCGTAGTGCAAGATGCAATTGCCTGAAGGGCTGATTTTGAATCTGAAAATATGACAAATGAGTCATGTCTAAAATTGAGAGCATAGTCTATGGCTTTGTCAATAGCAAAAAGTTCTGAAGTAAACACAGATGTATGAGTCGGCAACCGATACCTGAGGGCACATTCAGTCGACCACACACTTGCACCCACACATTCACTCGACTTGGAGCCGTCGGTGTACAATTGATGGGACCCCAAGTGACGAACAATGATGTTACGAAACAAGTGGTGGACCTCCGCCTCCGGCGCGCCTTGGCCTTTGGTGCTGGGAGCCATGTAACATCGACTGTAAAGCCGGGTGGCTCCCAAGGCGCTATATTTTTAAGCACCAACTTGTCACAGTCACTGGGGTCCACATCAAGCTCCTGAGTCAGTAAGTGGAGGCGAGCGGCAAGTGGCCGACGCACCCCCCGCAGAAGGTGGTGGTATTGACGCAGAGGGGTACAGGCCACATTGCCGATATTACTTTTTCTTAATGTACTTACACCATAGGACAAGGCCAGGTGGTCACGGCGAATACGGAGGAGGCACATTCGCCTCCACTTCCATACGAGCTACACGGGTACACCGGACAGCTCCAAGACACATTCGCAAACATTTATTCTGCAACACATCCAATCCTTTCAGAGTGGCATCGGATGCCGAGCCATACACCTGTGCGCCATAGTCTAGCTTCGATCGAATAAGGGACTTATACACCATTAATAAAGATTTTCTGTCGGCACCCCAGGTAGTACCCGCTAGGTACTTGAGGACATTTAACGGTTTATCACAACGAGCAAGCAAAGTATTAACGTGAAGTTTAAAATTCATTCTACGATCAAAATGTATTCCTAAAAATTTTACAGAATTTTGAAAAGGTACCGCCTGATTATCCAAAGTTAAGCACAAATTAGGTACGTTACGATTAGTGAAAACTATAGCGGCACACTTACGTACGGAAAACTTAAATCCCCACTGCAAGGCCCATTGGTGGACGGAGTCAAGGGCTGCTTGAATCCGCCCAGCCGAAAATTGTGCATTACGGGAAGAGTGCCATATTGCACAATCGTCAGCGTAGAGTGAGTATTTAAGATTCCTCGGGATGGGAGCTGATGACAGAATATCATTGATCATAATACTAAATAAAGTAGGACTAAGCACACTTCCCTGCGGCACCCGTTTTCCTGGATAAATATATCCGATGTTACGTTATGGGGCAATTTGACAGAGAAAGTTCTGTCCCTTAAGAAATTTGAAATAAAAACAGGCAAATTTCCTCTTAAACCATAAGCATAGAGCTTCATTAGTACACCGTGTCGCCAGGTCATGTCATAGGCTTTATGGATGTCCAGGAACACCCCTATCATGAATTCTTTATTGGCAGATGCCTCTGCAATACAATGCTCCAAATTCATTAAATGATCTAGTGAACTTCTGTATTTACGGAAGCCACATTGTTGATCATTTAACAAATTCTTCGACTCTAAAACAAAAAGAAGCCTATTGTTAACCATTCGTTCCATGACCTTACATAGACAAGAAGTCAACACAATAGGACGAAATGAAGTGGGATTCATAAGACGACCAGCCTCTTTGGGTAACGGTATGACGTGCGCAAAGTGCCATGAGTTTGGGAACGTTCGAGACGCCCAAATCTCATTGTACAATGCTAACATCTTAATCAGGTTGTCCTGATTAAGATGCTGGATCATACCGTACGTGATGGTGTCTGGTCCAGGGCTGATGTCTTTACAGGATTTAAGGGCAAGGAGCAGTTCATCTAGCGTAAACTCTTGGTTGTACGGGAGTTTATACGTCTTCTGTGGCAAAGTCTAATATCTGTAGCTCAGCCGTGCGTTTATGATGTTGGAAACGCGGGTCATAATTGGCTGAGCTACTTACATGAGAAAAACTCCTGGCGAGGATGTTAGCAACGTCCACGGGCTCGTCATAGATGTTATTATTTATTTGCAAGGTGGTAATGGGGAAATATGGGCCTTTATTATTTAATATTCTTATGGTGGACCAGACTTTACGTAATGGTGTCGTACGAGTCACCGTGGACACAAAGGCCCGCCAGGAGTCACGTTTGGTCCTTCTTATTATTCTCCTTGCCTCAGCCCGTGCCTGTTTGTATGCAATAAAATTTTTCTCAGTGGGCTGACTATCAAAAATCCTGTATCTCCTATTGCGTTTTCTTAATGCTTGTCGGCAATCCGGCGTCCACCAATGTGCTCTATGCTTCGCATGAACTGTAGAAGTCTTGGGAATAGCAGCCTCAGCTGCGTGTAATATGGAAGTAGTTATATTTTCGACCTTAACATCTATGGTCTCCCCAGATATATCTAAATTGGCGATCCTTGAGAAGGATCCCCAATCTGCTTTCTTATAGTTAAATTTTGGAGGTGGAGGGTCCGAAATGATGTCGCGTGTATAAGAAAGACAGATGGGTAAATGATCACTTCCCAAGGAGTCGTCGTAAGGGTCCCATGAGAGATCTTGATGTATACCAGGGGAGGCCAAAGATAAGTCAATGGCCGAAAAGTTACCAGTACGATCATCTACACGAGTCGCTCTACCATCGTTCAGAAGACAGAGGTTGGACTGTAGTATTAGGTCGGCTACTTGCTCCCCACGACCATCAATCCTCAAGCTACCCCATTGATAGTGATGGGCGTTAAAATCGCCCAACACTAACTTATTTCCAGGCAGATGTTCCACTAGTGAATTTAAAGCATCACTATCAATGGGGCCATGTGGAGGACAGTACAGAGAGCAAATAGACAGATACGTGTTATTAAATTTTACTCTGCACGCGACAGCTTCCAGAGTAGAATTTAGAATCACTTCCGTTTGTGGGTGTGATTTGTGTGTGTAAATGGCAACTCCGTGACCTTCATATCTTCTATACGAGTGGTAGTGTTTGAACTGTGGAGGATCAGGACGATCCTCCAGGCGTGTCTCCTGTAAAGAAACAACGTCTGGCCTGTGTATAGAAAACAAGATTGCTATATTTTGTAATTTATTCCCAATACCTCTATAATTCCACTGTAATACAGTGAGAGCGATGGTTTAAGATTTACGCCGGGGGCCAGTGTGCTTCCTCTTTTTTTTGTCGCCCTCCAGAAGGCGAGCGACTACCGGAGGACCTATCCCGGTGCTTGTTGACGGAAACCTCCATATTATCATCAATAACTAGGTTCCCAGCCTCCCCCGAGGAAGAGCTAACCTTTCTCTCCCTCGCTGGAGTAGGAACCGGAAGGACATGAGGACGTGACTGTTTCGTGAGGGTGGTCATGTTATTCTTAGTAGGCTTGTCAGGCTTCGTTTTAGGCCGTACTGATGGAGAGGCAGCAGCAGCCTGAGAGTAAGTTGAAGCTTTAGGGATGTCAGTGAGAGAGTTGGAACGGACAGGAGGTCGAGATGGAGATGTACTGTGAGCGGCAGGAGGGAGGAAGACAGGGTCAGTCTGCGTCTCGACAGAGCACATCACAGGACGGGATATTACCGCCGAAGCATAGGACCTATTCGGCGTGGGAGTTGCATGCAACTCCTTCACCTTTCCTAGCTTCGTAGTAGGAAATACCCTCAGTTGCCTTCACTGTGCAGACTTCCTTCTCCTCCTTCCACTTGGGACAATCCCTAGAGGAAGTGGAGTGAGTACCCTTGCAGTGAAAGCAACGTACTGTCTCTGATGTGCAACTTTCCGCATCATGACCCTGGCTTGCACACTTGCCACACACTGGCTGGGAAGCCCGACAAGTCTTTGTACCATGCCCATACAGCTGGCATTTCAGGCAACGCAAAGGGTTAGGGATGTACGGCCGAACGTGAATAATTTCGTAACCAACTTTTATTTCATTAGGAAGAGAAGATTTGGCAAACGTCAAGATGATAGTTGCTGTCTTCGTCCTTATGCCTTCCGAGTAGCGAGTTATGAATTTAGCCTCTATGACATCTTGCTGCGCCAATTCACTTACGATCTCGTCCTCGCTCATCACCATGAGATCCCTGCAAGTGACAACACCCTTGCAAGAATTCATGGAGACTGGGATTTTGGCTTCGACATCGTAACAATGGAATTTGCGCAGTTTCAACAAATCCTTTACTTGTGCCGAGTTTACAGTTTTGACCAGGAGATCTCCATTAGCAAGTTTTTTAACTTGTTCGACTTCTCCCGCACAGTGGTCAATCACCTTCTTGATAAGGAAGGGATTGAGACTGGACAGGGGAGTGGAACCGAGCGCATGTATGGTGACGTAGGTCGCATTAGCTACTGGGATATCAAGTGGGGCTCGAGTCTGGCGTCCGTCAGTCTGGGGGTGGTCAGTCCGGTCGTTCCTACTTTCGTCAGGACCACCTCCCCCCCTGAAGGGGGGGGAGGCAGTAGGGGCGTCCGTCATAGCAACCACTTCCCCCTCACGGGGGAAGTGGGAAGAAGGAGAAAAACAAGCAAGGGACAAGGTACCTGGGAAAGACACACCTAGTCTGAGATTACCCTCTCAAACCACTCTCGGGAGGACGCGCCCGTGTATAACTCACACCCCAGAGCGATCAGTAGGGGGTACACTCCAGAGGTGAGTAAGCAAAGGCAATCTCAGGAAACAGATATAGACACTTACTATATCTCTAAAGGGCTGGGAGGAGAATTAGTACTAGCTAACCTAACTTTATTGAAAAACGCCCTAGTGGCGGAGAAAACAAAGCTAAAGCCGGTGAGGCAACCCTGCAGCTAGAGGAGAGCCAGAGAAACACGTCTGCACACTCCACGACCATGCATCAAAGTCCCCTTTCTCGCTAATCTACCTGTCTTTCTATATACAAATGCGTGAGAGGACTACCAGGTCGTTCAGCTCTCAAAATCCCATTTTTATGTGTTTTCTCGACGCTGTACAATGTGTGTCTAGTCGGTCGTGCTGGGAAAGACAAGGATTTACAAGATGAAAGAGAGGGCAAGGGTCACACATACAGGATATACATTTGGAGAGAGAGAGAGAGAGAGAGAGAGAGAGAGAGAGAGAGAGAGAGAGAGAGAGTCGAATACGTGGGATACATGAAGAAAATGAAGTGAGGTAAGATTATTTTATATAAAATATAATGAGACTGAATTGACAGCATCAGACTGGTGAGTCTGTGCTTGGTGGGGAAATAGCAGGGTGGGTAATTGCAGAGGAAAGTGGGAAATGGCAGAGGGGGGATGGCCGAGGGGAGGGAAAGGGCAGGGGGGGGATGGCCGTGGGGGAGGGGAAATGGCCCGGGGGGATGGCCGAGGGAGGTTGTAAATGTCAGAGAGAGGGATGGCAGAGGGCGTGGAAAATGGCAGGGGGTTACTGATGTGAAACAAACTATGGTGAGAGAGTGGCAGGGTGAGACTTGAGTGGGAGAAAGGGACTAGTTGAAGCTGAAGTGAGAGGGAAGGATAGCGTGAGACTAAAGTGCTTCCATGATACGATACGTAAGAGGTGGGAGATGCCAAACAGTGTGTGACAACAGTATACTGATTCTGATCATTAACTTTTATCGACAATGAAAACAATAAAAAAGGAAAGCTGAATGATACAATGGTAGTAAGTAACATTCACGAGATTAACGGTGCTAGAATGATAGCGGAAAATAACAAATGTACAACAAAAATGCAAAACTAAATACAGGGAAATGGAAAAATACAACCCAAAAAACTGTACACCAGAAATAATGTTGCAAATACCATGAAACAGAACACAGCCATAAGAAATATACAACAGTAACGGAACAGCAAATACAGAGAAATTGTATGTCACAATTCCAGCCATTGACGTAGGTCGTTTCCATGCTGTCTGTAAGGTGGAAAACATTGCCATGAATAATAACTACCCGCTTGTGTCAGTGTGTGCAATTAATCATCATACATTATAAGTAATTTCCACCAGGCCCTCTGCATAGAAAAGTGAGATCTGCATAATGTTATTAGCCTCAGCTGGAGGGTGAACGACTCAAAATTAATTCTCTTCAGAATCGGAATCAAAGTTTGTATACATTATTGACTTCGGCAGACTCATTACAATGATAATTCAGACGTAAACCCATCCACCAATATAACGAATGTTCGTTACTTTTGTTATTATCACGTCACATTCACTACAGACATAAAACGACAATCTACTGTTAAGAATTGTTTCGCATCTGCCAAAACATACTGATGACCTATAGTAGATCTGACGAGTGAAACTGGAAGTCGATGGATATATATTATATTAAAACGTTTAGCGAAATCGAATCAGGACCTTTCATGATGTCTGTCGAAATAGGCCTACACCTCGTCGGTGGGGTTTAGGATATACGTCTATCTACCTGGAAGTTTTTAACGCTCTAGCTGGGAGTCGAATCCGGGACTACTAGAAAACAACCAGGCGTTAAAAACTTTCCACATATGAACTGTACAAACGTGCAGTGTGTGATTCTAATATATATATATACTGAACTACTCTCATAAAGCAGAACATGTTTCATCCTGATTATTGTATATTTCGAAGAGTAACACTTTACAGTGACATAAGGCTAGAAGCGATTGCGATGATAATTAGGCCTATATGGTTACCCCCGTGTTTACAGTAGTTTTAGGAGTGACCATCGGTAGTGAAGAAATTATGTTTCAGTGGACCTGATGAAGATGTTTTAAGGCAACTATGACAACCATACAACCGGTGGGAGACAAACCGAGCTCAGTTCTTCTCCTGAAACCACTTCATACCCCTGTATGACTAGGAAAGAAGAAAATGAATATAATATAAAAATATATTCTACTCTAATTATGAAACATGAAACGCCGTGAAATACACTCAGGTCTTAGTTTCCAAGTCCACGAAAAGTGCTGCAAATATCATAGAAAAGTTTGCCCTGTAATCGGAAATTGTTCTCATGTTATTTACAGCATGTATGAGGGAAAATGAGAAACAATTTTACCATTCAATCTTCGGCTGAAAGAAAAGAAATGCTTGTCATTGCTCACAGGGGAGGGATGATTTCATCTTTTTGTGGTGTATGTATGCATGAGAGAGAGAGAGAGAGAGAGAGAGAGAGAGAGAGAGAGAGAGAGAGAGGCCTACTGTGTGTGTGTGTGTGTGTGTGTGTGTGTGTGTGTGTGTGTGTGTGTTCAGAGTACGAAAAAGTGTAGGATGTGGTAAAAAAAACTGAGAAAGCGTAAATAAATTAATATGAAGGGTGTAAGTTGATGCGACGATAAAAGATTATGGTCTCGCCTTATGAACTCAACTACTTATTGCATATTCTGTCCAACTATCTATCAGTCTATCTGTCTATCTTTGTCTCTATCTGTCTATCTACTCATCTATCTATGCCTGAGTATCCGTCACCATACAACTTTATCCCGGAAGTGTCGGCCACAAACAAACCACCTCCATGTTACCCTTCCCTCCCTTCAACTCTCACCACCCTCATTCGTATACCTCTCCACTTCATCCCTCCGCCTCATCCTTGGTCTCTCCCTCCCCCCTCTCACACACCACTTCACTCACACACATTTCGCTTTACAGCCCTCAACACACGAAAAATATATGCTGCTGTAGGTAATATTCCTTTGCTCAGTTTCATGTATCGTTCGTCCTGAATTTGTATTACTACTGTTTTATACAGCAACCCGGCCCTGGCTCACTAGCACTTCCGGGTAGTGATGACAAGGCACTGCAGAAAAAAAACAAACAAAAAAAAACGAAGTAAATAATGTCAGCGATGATAACGGTAAGGCTGATATGGGTGTGTGAGTTGGTATTTTAGTGTTTCTAGAAGGCTTCCTATAAAGTCATTGATTATTACATGGTAATATTATTTTTAACGAGTCACATGTCAAAACAAAAACAGTAATGAAGAGGTGCTGCAAAACCAGCTAATCCTACTAGAATACGGTACTTAATTACAGAAATATGGGTGGGGGTAACGATGGCAACGGGCGGATTGGAACGATTGGGCATAGAATAGTGGACAGCTTATCGAAGCAGAAACCAGGATCACTTGGTGCCGGCAGACGGCAAACATAACAACTGTCTCATGGGAAGAAATATGGCAGCAAATGTACATAATCTATTTATTATTCTCCTTAACTGTCCCATAAGACCCATAAGGTCCCGAGGCTAGGCTACTAGTCGAGACATAAGGCGTCTGTAGAAAGGAGTACAAAGGAAACCAAACAGCAATAGACCTAATGGTTCTTTCGAGACTGTTTGTTACAGAGAACACCATAACTATGATTAACTAATGCTGTGAGGTAGAGATAAGGATTTCAAGGCATAGCTGCAACTATTCTCACAGAGCAGGAAGTACTCTCACGGAGCCCTGAGAATAGTTCCGGCCTACAGGTAGGGAACAATTTCTATCCGAGTTTAACCAAATTTGGCGTAGAATTTGTAAGGCAGTCCATGACGACACGGACTGTTTTTCAGAACAGTATATTAACGATGAAGGTCACAGGACAAGATCAACTTTGAGATTGGTTGTAACCTTCATCTTTGATCTTTCGTGCTCATACCTAGATGGTTTCGTCATGACCGTCCCTTGAACCTTTCCACCAAATAAGATGAAAATCGGAGAAAAATTGTTCGTTCCTACATTACCGGAACTATTCTCATGGGCCCAGAGTTACTTTCACGGCTGAGATATGAGAATAGTTTCGGTCTTGACAAACGAGCATTATTTTATCAGTTTTTGAACAAATTTGATGGGGTTGTTGCGGGGCAGCCCATTATCGACGATTTTTCTGGATATTCGGCTAAAGCTCAACGTCACTAGGTAAGGCCAACATTAAGTCTGATTTGTAACCTAGATTTTCTGCCATTTTGCTCGAACCTAGTGATTTTCCTCATGAGTGGCTCTTAAACTCTTCCTTCAAATTTGGCTAAAGTTGGCATTAAAACTCTTCGTTTTAGCATGGCAGGAAGTATTCTCACGGGACCGGAACTATTCTCCCGAGGCAGTACATATTGTTTCGGGCTTGAGACAGCAAACAATTTTTTGACCGAATTCAACCATAATTGGTGAAGATGTTGTGGGATACGCATTGGAGTTATCGGCCTTTTTATTTAGGATAACAATAATATATTTTCTTCTTGCACACACCGGATGATTATACTTACCCAGCGGATTTCTCGTTGTAATGGTGTTAGGAATACATTAACATTGTCACTCAGTTGTACTGACGATATATGAAAAATCTTTCGATTCAGAGACGCAAGAAAAAAAACAACAGTATGTTCAGCTTATGGAAGAAGTTTAATTGTGATAGAGTTAGGTACGCATTTAAAATACCAATTAAAATACTGTCGAAATATATTGGATATAGACCGTATACTCGTAAATCAGACACGGGCTGACATGCCTTGTACAGGAGACAATGGGTGCACCAGCTGGCATGGCGCACTCTGGCGATGCACAGGCTAGGTCAACAAAAGAGCAAAAATTAATTATGCTTAAGGCTTGACAGGTCTTTACAACAGCCAAATCCACCGTGTTACCGTGACTACAATAACACCATTTGCGGAGTGAATAAATATATTTTTCTGATGAAAATGCCAACAGCAGCAGCAGCTTTAGGTTTCCTGATATGAATATTGCCGTGTTTTGTAAGTGAGGAATTTTAAATTGTAATTATCAAATTTTTTTAAACATTTTCTTCTTTAAATATTATTTACAAAAACACAAACACCTTCTCTCCCACGGCTTAAGAAGGCATTTATGCCGTCGGGGACTTGGCGGTTTCGTAGTTGTGCCTGTGACGTACAAAGTGTGACAAAACACAAAACAAAACAAAACTGTGCATTCTATCACCCATATTTTCCGAAAGATGCTGTCAGCAATCGGTGCCCAGTAATTGTGTGTGCACACTTTCGTTTACGACGTTTGTGAGAGCTTGGAATCCTTTGCTGCACCACAAACTCAACGTCATAGTGTACATGATACATAATTCGCGAGTATCGTAATTTGCAAGAGATTGTTTACTTAGCCCTTTAGTTGCGATGTATTATTATTATTATTATTATTATTATTATTATTATTATTATTTATTATTATTATTATTATTATTATTATTATTTTTCTGTCGGATATTCAGACATTCTTTTGGATTGGACTGTCGGATACGATTATGTGAAGCTACAGAACGTGCGTGAATGTTTTGGCGTATCCGATAGAGCCAGGATTCCAGGGGGCTTGAGGAATGATGAGTGAATGGAAGCGTGGCCCATTGGATTGGGCATTTTTGGGCTGTCTGGACATTGCTACTCCTCACGCTGCCCTTGGGTGGGAAAGGAGGTCCGGATGATGATGATGATGATGATGATGATTATGATTATTATTGGTAGTTGCCTTTTACTTCAGCTACTGCAAACGATTATATTGGTTTGGTGATAACAGGAGCAGAAAAATTCATACTACTAGTGTTAATAAATAGTGTGGACGGTGGGGGTAGGGGGGCTTGGAAGAGATGGTCATAGGAAATGAGCCCACCTACCGCAAAATTATTTCAAGAATGTTCACGTTGTCAAAAATTCATATACCTTAAGTAAGCATTCCTCCTGAAATCAAGCAAGAATATATAGCCTTCTGGGATCATCTAAACTTATTCCGTAAATTGCCATTAGTGCCAGTCACTGTACAGGTGCGAAATGTGGCTGGGGTTAGGTTGAAGGAAGGCTAATGATAAATAGATCGTGATTTCTGGTTGCTGTAATTTCCACTGGTACCCCAATTGATCTCCATACCCCTCCACACACCACACCAATCATTGCTCATCAAATTTTATTCATATCGACATAGTGTGCATAAGTGTCATAGTAAAAAATATTAATGTAGGTATACCATATGAGTAGAAGTAGAAGCTAACTAGGAAGAGGCGCTAAAGTATCTAATAAGCTTTCGAGAATACGGCCTCTAGAGTTTCTTCATCTTTGCTTCGTTTAGGTATTCGTAGTTTTGCAGCTCATTTTCCATATATCAGTGTCATAATAGTCTTTGTTATGGGTCGTCCTTCTTTCCACAGCTCTTTTTCGTGACTAGCCCTATGTTCTAGTGTATATCTCCTTCCGCAACTCAGTATACAAGATGGAGAGATATCAAATTTTGGCTAAATTAAGCGAAGAGAATATAGTTAGACTGTAACAAAGGTGTAAACTCTGGCATTGCACACCTTCCTGCCCCCAGCCGCTGCAAGTATTTCCCTGTGTAATATCCCTGACAATGTTCCCCAGTGCCACGATAACCGTGATGGCAGTTGTTCCAAGGAAAGTGACAATGTACACTACTGCTCCCTGGATCCCGCTGCTGCCATATTGCTGCACTGCCACCATTGAAACTGTGTGTGTGTGTGTGTGTGTGTGTTTTCTCACCAGTGTCTGTACATTATTCCGTCTCCTATGTATATTTCACTTGGGGTGGTCTGATTCATGGTTCCTTGTAGTTTCCTTGATTTAAATTCTTAGGCATATTCTGCAGCATCACCTTCATTTTTCGCCCACCATGCAGTTTCTCATGTTTTTCCACCTTCTTTTTCTTCAAGGGGAAGAGTCCACAGGAAGGTTGGGTGTAGGAAGGAAGTAATATCCGATAAAAGTGTGAAGAAGTTACTGCGACGTTGATGATGGGCCGCCAGTACCAGCGAGAGGAAGGTTGAAAGAAGTCTCAGGGTTTCACTTAAATGATTCCTTTTCTCTTATTCAGCTGAAGAAAAACTCTAACCTGGCATGAATCAACCGACGAATTTATGCAATATTCATATAACGACTAGATGCTTTTACTCGGATTTAGGGTTAACGGAGACTACGGTGGATTAAACCCCTACACATCTGTGAACTCAGGCATGAATCTTTTAACTTTTTCTGTTATAACTTTTATGTTGTTACTGTGTACAGTTATACTGTCCTTCATTCCAGGTGTGTATGCCCCTATATGGTCGTCATCAGCAGCAGGAATACGCGGTGTCACTGTGAGTACCAATAATGATTTATACACAAAACACTGTACAATAAACGGCATTGGAGATTTTTATAATACCTCTCTTTTTTGCGATTTGTTCTCCACAGTAACTCCTTAATCTAGTTTTTTTTTTTGTTATTTATTCAATCTCAATCGATATATAAACGTCTCTCAAATAGAATACCAAACAATGTCAAGGAGTTACATGCAAGTTAAATCTAATGTTATGGAAGAGGGGCAACGAATTCTCCAATGGCACCTAAAGCACAGGCCTAATGTACCGGGTGTACGCACCCGCAGTATAACTAGCATTCCATTGTATCTATAGGCTATTCATGTAACACATAACATTGCTTTTTCTGCTTCAGTATTGTGCTAAGGGTTAGTTAGGGTTAGGTTGTATGCTTCTTTGTTCATGTGCCATGTCAATTTTTTTATCTTTTTCAACTCTGTGAAGATGGGTTTTTATTTATTTTTTCTTCAGCAGAACCGGCGTTGTAAATGATTCACATTCATCTCCCTTTCTTAGCTCAGCTAGTTTATCTATCTATTTAATGCAGCTCCACCGCCCTACCAAAAACAATAACTTTTTTTTTTTTTTTTTTTTCAATCTAATTGGAGAAAGAAACTGTAAAGCTGGAATTGCATGTTTTGTGTTGTAGAGTAAAATACATTATTGCTTCGCAGCCACTTACTGCTTTCAAATAGTGTCAGGATGTTGGTAGAGGTCTTCTCTGGCGTTATTGGCAATGATATGGCAAAAAAAAAAAAGTTATGGAAATACTCGCATAAGTTTAATGTGTGTGTGTGTGTGTGTGTGTGTGTGTGTGTGTGTGTGTGTGTGTGTGTGTGTGTGTGTGTGTGTGTGTGTGTGAGTGTATGTGTGTGTGTGTGTGTGTGTGTGTGTGTGTGTGAATGTGTGTGTGTGTGTGTGTGTGTGTGGGTGGGTGGGTGGGTAGGTGGGTGTCAGCTTTGGACTGTCACTTTTACAACTCGTGATGAAATTTGTATACTTTGCTGAGTTGGAAATTTTTCCTTTTTCCACTGCTTTCCTTTCTGTACTTTGTTAAGTTTCGTGGTTGAAAATAGCAACGAATAAATAGAACTGTACCACATAATTTTCCAACACCACGGCGCAGTTTGATGACATAAACAGCGTCCTGTAATCCAGCTTATACACCTCCATAGAGCCTCTGCAAATGACAAACCAATAAAATGAAAGCCTGTGATCAGATGCAGAAGAATATATGCCAGTTTGCTTGATTGCCAATTAAAATTTAGTTATTACTTGTTACAGGCCTCTTTTATACATCAAAGTAGATAGTAGCAGTTCTGGATCTGTCTTATCTGTGTGGGTACCAATTTTTCCTCTTTATACGAGTAAAAGCTTGAGAACCATTACACAGGACAGTATTTTTTTACTGCATCATTTTAGAGATTTCTTCCACCATTTATCACTGAGATATATGTAGACACCCCATGAGACTAGTCTATCACCATGATGAAATTTAAACACATGGTATAGGGGTGGGAAATGTCATGTTGTGGAGCTGACCAGTAGTTTAATGTACAGTATGCTTGACTCCTGAGAGAATGCACCTTTATTGAACCTGTTTGAGATATTCGCAAAAATGCCACACGATATCAGACTGGCTGATAGATAGGCAGGCAGAAAACTTTGCAACACGATGTATTGGATTTTTTTTTCTTATTTGATTCCTTTATTGATAATAAGCTTGTCTCCTACAAGTATGTTCATATTTCCCACTCTAATACAATCCTTTTCTCTGACAAAAGCGTCCAGAGAGTCCAGCATTATGTTCCAGAGGCAGAGGAAAGTGGTGAAACATATCATACGTGCTGGACTTTTTGTCTTTCATATTTTTCGGATATTCGTTCCACACCTACAGCAAATATCCTTTTCTTTTCATTTCTTCTTTTTATAACATATTAACGACACACTTGGTCCTACCCAGATGAAAACAATGAAATGAGTGACGATACTGTAAGGGGAAAAAATTAAGTGTTCATGTAATGCTGGTGAAGACATTATGTGTAGTGAAAGAAAAGCAACCAGAAAATATACAGCAATAAAAATGTGTTTCTACTGAGGCACTCGACAATATAGGAATATTGTTGGTTTGTTCCCCTGGTAAGCAGTGTAGAAACGTTCAGCCGTTACTTCATCATCAGTAACAACAGCCTCCGGTGTATTGTAGGTATGGGGGAGATAGGACTATCTATCAGGCCGCTATATCCGCTGCGTTTACGAGGATACTGTCAGAGCGGTAGGTAGAATGTTAGGGTCGGGTAAATACAAAGTAACTTATCGGCTGATTGACACAGTTTTATTGGGTGTTTCGTGAGATAAGATGATGGGAAAGGGACAGAGAGGGATAAAAGCAACCTGAGGGAAGTGAACGATTCAAGGAAAAGGCTTTAAAATTAAGACAGAGTACTGAAGGGAAAAACTCTGGTGAAAGAAACCTGGAGAGAGTAAAAGAGAGAAAAGAGACTGGAAGAAAGCACAGCAAAACTGCCCATCTCCACAGCAGGAATCCCTGTGTATGGGGGCGGGATGAGTGGCTGCCTTGCAGGGGTTCCATCCTGCCTAAAACCTGGTTGCAGTGACCGTGTACTACAGTGCAAGAATTTTGTGTTCCTAGCTAAAAGCTGATGTTACCCACACAGATGCACCACGAGGAAAGTGATAGAATTCCCACTCCTGCAAAAGTCCTGGTTATAGTGGGGGTCTGCTGCTGTGAGAATGTCGTTAAATATCTAAATAATAAAGTCAATCTGTGTATGTGCACGTGTGTCTGTATGTCTTTACGTTTGTTCGTTTCTTTCACACAACAAAGAACAGTAATAGACATCGACATAATTCTTTTTACATTAGGTCGGGGGTAAAGTCCAGGGAGTGTCAGAAAAATGCCAAAGTAATAATTTGGGTATTACGCGCGACGCGACGGCGGAAAAATGCGAATGTCATATTTTCTACTTTTTCGTCAGAAGTAGTCAGTGTGGGGTGAGAGTAACGGTATGGAAAACAAAGATAATGGTATCTGCAAACATTCTGTGATGGAGAAAGGCTACTGGAAGTTAGCCACGCAAATATTTGCGGGGAAACGCTGGCATCTTTATACAGGTGTACGAAATATTTTGAGAAAATGCAAACAGGAGTAGGGATGGGAGGTTCAAAAAAGCAAAGAAGCAAGAGGGGATGGGCATTGATACCATTGCGCACATGCCATGTGATGCTTGGGGAATTTTCTTAGCAAATCCCCCTCAGCTATTTTATTCTGCATAGTACAACATACCATCCCCTATTATGTTGTCCCTATTATAGCTTATTCATCTCGTTTTGATATCATCAAAGTTTGCAGCACTGACGAAAGAGGATGTTCAGGTTATTTGCGTAAAATAAATTGCTTCGAGGTGTTACGAATCCCAGAAGCTACTTGGAGTATAATGCGACGTCGTTTTTTAGATTCGTAGCAGCTCCTCTTTCCTCAATAATCATTTTACCTGTCACACGTTATTATTATACGGACTGTATTGATATTATATCGATAAACAAGGGAAAGAATATCAATATGCAATTGGCATAGTAAATCGCTTAGGAAGAGATGTAAAGAAGCTTCCTATGGCACCAAAAATATGACCTGAGCTGTTTACACTTTACCTTTATACTGTGTTCATAACCATTCCACACTGTTGCACTCTTTACCCCTCCTCACCAATTCCTCCTTTTTGAGTTCCAATCTTTATATTACCTAAAAATGTTTGGTCCCTCGTTATTGCATAATTTCTCGATACTAGTTTTTTCATGTTCACACACATATCTAGAGAATTTAAGTACACTTCCTCTCCACCGCGGTGGAATCAAGTTGTCAATGGAGCTACCGCAAGCTATCGGCACGATAGACCCAGGGTTCAATTCCTTGCAGCCAGCCAGCTGCCAAGCACTACTGGAGTCAAGAACAACGTGCACATTACCACCCTTTGTGTGTTGATCGGAAAAATGAGTGTCCAGGTTAACAACTAAGGGACGTAACTGTGGATATCGAGGATGATGCAGTGGTCTTGTATCACAAGATAGTGAGTAAATATCCCAACCACCGGCTCCAACGACCAAAATTATGGAGACGAACGTCTCTGTTATAGTGCATTTTGGCGTCTGTCACAAGATTTACAATTATTTTTGATCATCATTTCTGCTTACCTTAGATGTAATAGAGTAGATTAGACAGAGATGAAGTGCACTTTTATTCTGATACTTAACGGTGAAAATGCCTGTTATTCTATGCCAGACAAAAGTAGCTCTCTTCATCGCTGGAATACGCAACTTTCTTCGCGCAACGAGGTGACGTTCCGTCCAAGACGTCAAATACACCCTACTAAAATATGTGGATGATATTGGATAGATTCTTCTAACTGAAAGCTAATGAGATCTAATATCCTCATAATTCTATTGAAAGTTATTAGATGGTGTGGTAATTGGATGATAGTCCGAAAAATAGTCACCTGGATCACAGCAATTTCCACGTGTGTCAGAGTTACGTGCCAGATTACCGTAAGTTACGGCTGGGAACTTGTCTGAGGGAGCTGGAACTGACGGCGTGCGGGTAAGGGAAGGGCGGGAGAGATACTGGCCTGGGGAAGGAGGAGCTGTTGTGGAAAAATAATGAGCTTGGCCGAGAGAGAGAGAGAGAGAGAGAGAGAGAGAGAGAGAGAGAGAGAGATTATAATGAGTTACAAGGACAGGTAATAAATAAAAGGATCTATCGACCCATGCTGAGGAGGTAACATGTGGTCAAATGAGAACAAAGAAAATGGGCTTCAGACAAACTAAAGGAAACAAAGAAAATTAGGATTAATAAAAAAAAATTGGCCACAAAAGAAAAGTGGTGAGGATATATCAAGTAAAAAGAAACAAAAGAAAATACAAAATATAAAAGAATGAGAAAAGATCAATTGAAAAGAGAAAAGTCTGGCGAAGTGAGAGGCAAAAGTTTACAGCAAGATAAGATTTTTTGGCAAGAATGGAAGGAACATCACCAATGTAACATAGACGTCATAACTGAAATGGATACGACGAGAAGACGAAAGAAATCTGTATAAAATGAAAAAGAATTACGGAAAACCAAGAAATACGACAATTGTGTAATAATGGAAAATAAAACCTATTCATACAAGCACTTTGTCACACACACACACACACACACACACACACACACACACACACACACACACACACACACAGGATCGGTCCAACAATAAGGGGGATATTAGGAAGACCTGTCAAAATAAGGGCTTTGCCAGTGTGTATTGTTCTTCTCTCTTAATTTGTCGGATAGTTTCGTCCTTTGTTAGCTAATTTCCCATAGCTAAAAGGCAGAATAAAGCACTAATCCTCCACCAACCCCACTTGACACGTAGGGAGAATAAAGCAATAATTTGGCTGTAAACCTTTTCATACGGCTTTTTCATGAATGAGTTGATACAGTGCAGTAGCTGAATAAGATAATACTACGTATCTGCACACTTTCCATGGCACTGCTCCATGTCTTGACGCGTATTCCATTATTAATTTTTTTATTACAGGATTGCATTCAAGATGGAGTGATGATAATTTTAGGCCATGTCGAAATGGCCAGAGTATAATTTGGAGAAAGCTAGTGTGTAGTTTGAAGGAAAGAGTGTAAACTTTCAAGGAAGGAAGTATGTATTTTGAAGGAAAGATTTTAGGAGTGTTGCTATTCACCTTAACTTGGCAGAGATAATCGTCCTATTGTGGCTTATTTTCCGTAGGTCGGTGGCAGAAAAAGACAACACCTCTGTTTTACGTCGTTTCCTTAACATTTTCTCGTGATTTTCACCATATTTTAGTGTTAATCTCTGGGTACAGCTCAGTGGCAGAGTAGGAGAAACTAAGACTGTACATCCTTTCCATAGCACTTTTTCGTGACTTCCACCATAATCTAATGTTAATGTCTTCTTACACCTCAGCACTCAACTGAAGATGGAGAGGTGGCAATTTTAAGCCAAGTTAAATGAAACGGGCAGATCATAGGGCAGAGGCGGACAAGGGTGCCGAGTGAACTAAGAAAGTGTGAAGGAGGGAGAGGGTTGGAGGTGATAAAGGTAAATCGAGTCATAACTTGCACCAGCAGCTGCTACACCGCCAGGCAAAGAGGAAGAGGAGGAGGAGGAGGAGGAGGAGGAGGAGGAGGAGGAGGAGGAGGAGAAGGCGACTCAGTGGAAAATATGAGGAAAGGGAAAATTACAACAAAAGAAGAAGGGAGAACAATAATAAAAGCTGTAGCAGAGAGGAAGAAGTGTGGCGTAAAAAAAAAAAAAAAAAAGGCCTGAAGAAAAGGATCAGCAATGAGGTAGGCGGACAAGGAAGATATGGTTCAGGAAGAAGAGGAAGGAGGGGAAGTTGGAAATAGTGAATAATATCAAGAAGAGATCAAAAGTATGTTATAGGGGACTAATTATAATATTAAACTCGAAAACCAGAAAACAACAGAATTAATGATCTTCTTTCGTTTAATAAATATACTGTATTTCCAAACATGATGCAGAATAAAAGTTCCCTTCAAATCTCTGATATTACATCTACTACAGGCAAAAGAACATTGTTAAAAAAGAAAACATTCTTTTGTCATTAAGCATTTATCATTATCTTTCTACCTATCTGTCCATCTATCTATGGCCGGACACTTTAGTCCTCTCTCTCTCTCTCTCTCTCTCTCTCTCTCTCTCTCATCCTGTTGTTTTAGCCATCACCTACTTCCCTTTCGGCCACATCTCACCCTATTGTCTTCTTTTGGTAGTCGTTATCAGTGTCATCTTCATCATCATTACCCTCTCTCCACTTTTATGAATAGCCTGGTAGGGTTTAGAAACAGAAGAAAAAAAAACGAACCAAAGTAGGACCTGTCTTTATCCTCAGCACATAAAAGCTCTCAATCTATTTCCTTCAGTTTCAGTTTCCCAGTTTCTGACCTTCTCAACTCACAAAAAATTTCTCCCCTTTTGCCCTACTTAGCTAACCTTGTAAATCCAGTGACGGCCTCCCGTACCCCTCCCTCCCCTACTGCCCCTCCATTTGCCCCTCTCTCCCCCTCCCCAATCCTACATCCTTCACCCCTCTCAATGCCCACTACCCTCCCCCCTAACTCTCCCTCGCTCCCTCCCGAGTTAATTGTGTTATTGTCCCGTTGGAAACAACAGTAAAAGCAAGGCGGTTAATTAAAAGGGACTCTGTTAAAAGGAAGTAATCAGGTAAACAACCAGGAAGAGTGGGTATGATCTATATAACATGGAGAAATAGCTTGTCACGGTGGTAATATTCCTCTCTCTCTCTCTCTCTCTCTCTCTCTCTCTCTCTCTCTCTCAGGGCAAGCGAATATGCGTGTTCATTATAAAACAAGAAATCAGAGAACACAGGAGGCACGAAAAACACAAGAGCACATCAGTCTGTCTTTGGTCGTGATTCGTCGACAGGTTCATTAATGTGGTTGACGACAGTGCAGCATTCTGGTTTAGGGCCCACATAATGCCACTCAGGGACTATCGACTGGTGACACCTCAAATGTCAGGACCAAGCAGCCTAATCCCCGGCCTGGACACTCCTGATGGGTGAAAAATTGATGCATAGATAGATAAATAGGTAGGCAGGTAGGTAGGAAGGTAGGTAGGTCGGTGGGTAGGTAGATAAATGAATAAATAAACAGGTTGAAACATTCATGAGCAGAAGATGAAAGATGGAAGTTAAAGCTACGATAGAGAAATAAAAATGCAGCGAAATGAAATGAGAGTGAAAATGAAGAGGGTAACTAATGTCAGGAAGGTGACAGACGGGATATCCTTAGCGAAATGTCAAGGAAACGACTAAAAGATAAGGTGGGAAATGTATCACGAGAATCGCATTAGTGGAGAGCATCAGAGAGAGAAGAAAGAAAGTGGGAGAAATGTGGGAAAAGTTAGACGGACGAAAGTTAAGATGAGAGTTGTGTGCAAGCAAAAGTGACAAGAGAGAGAGAGAGAGAGAGAAACGACAGATATACATGAAGAGAGAAAACGAACGCAACAGAAAAAAGTGAACACATGATGGGAGAAAGTCTTGAGTGAAAATGACATGGAGAAAAAGAAGAATGCATTTATTATAAGAAAAAAAAAAAAAAGACAGCTCTGACACCTTTACGAAAGCCCCCCCCCCTCTCTCTCTCTCTCTCTCTCTCTCTCTCTCTCTCCGCGGCATTCTCTTCCTTCCTTTGCTTACGTCAAAGAGTAAGTTTATGTTCACCGACTTCATAACTTTCCAACCTTTTCACCTCATCTGGATTCTTTCTTTCTCTCCCTTCTCAACTTGTCATTAGTCATTGCATTCCTTTTACTTCATATATTCTTGTTATATTCATTTACTACCATCTCTGCTTCTCATCTGCTGTTTTCACTTGTATCTTTAGCGGGTTTTTTTTCCTTCCGAAGTCGATCCTTGTAAGGTTATTATTTTCCTCTCTATTTGGTCATTACTCCTTTCAGCGTAACATCTCCCTCTCTAGTCAACCTTCACTCTTCTCAGCATATATTTCCCTCCACTCGACAGTATTTTTGGCGTATTTTCTTCCACCGCAGTCGATCCATGCTCTTCTCGGCTTAATGCCTTCCTCTTTATTCCATCATTTCCCTTTTCAGCGTAATATCTTCACTGCATCCGCCTAGCCTAAGCTATATCAATAACACTTCGTCAGCCACAAGCAAAATAAGATTCGTAACCGCATTGAAGGGATATATAAAATGCGTCTTGTTTTCACTGTTCCGTGATTTTGATGAAATTGAGGAATTATACCAAGATTTGGGAAAGTTGCCTTATTGTGGAGATACAACAGACTTGGTCCGCATCTAGCCCTTTTTTATTAGTATAATTTCATTGTAAGATTAATTGATATTCTTGATCGAAATATTTTCTTCTTACTCTTCTCCTTCTATGGGCAGCCTCTCACCTGGTTTGTTCCTCTTTTTCTCCCTCCTTTTTCCTCCAGCCTTAATTTTTGTTATTTATCTCATCATCTCGAAAACATTGCTTTGCATTTCTGTTCGTCAGTGTAAAGAATTACTGTACTGGGTGATGGATGGTGAAAAGGAGACAGATGAAAGGGTGAATGACGATTAGATAATTATTTAATATAGCCAGGTTACAGACATAAGCAAGTTTGCTAACACTTCTTTGCAGACTGTGACAATGAAATGTGTTAAATGAGATATTTTTATGTGATAGAAATGGGAAGCAAACAACAAGAGTATGAGACTGAAGGAAACGTTCTGTCGCTTAAGGAAGAATGAGAAGCAAAAAAGGGAGGACAGTAAATAAAGAAGGCATTATACAATGCTGGTTGAAGAATGGCGGCGAAAATTTTGCCAGACTATATACGTTCGTCTGCTATTCCAGTGCGTCTAATTCCCACTTGAAGCATGTTCGTAATTATCTTCCCTGATCATCTGTGACCAATGAAGCATGCAGAACCTGTATCACAGTATGAATATTAGCTAACAAAGAAACAAAAAAGCTGTTATTCTAGGTGAACTCTTGTCTCCAGCTGTACCCTCCTCTCTCTCCTTCACATCTAATTTACCTACCATCCTGTGTCCTTCAGAGGCAAAAATCCATGTATTCTAATGTAAACTCATAAGTTCACAGTTCTTAACTTACATCAAACACGAGCACAATTTCGAGCCTCCAATTCACAAACAAACAGAAAGAACAATAGGAATCATTCAGAGAATGCAACACCCGCGCCTTACATAGGTTTAAAGGCCAATCAGCATGGTCAGTGGGCACCTGTGATGTTGCAATATGGTAACAAATTATTGAAAAACAATTATGCAGACATGAGGAATTGGGTAATCTTCCTCGCTTTTGATCTCCTTTTTATAGCGTGATTCGTCAACATGCTATCAAATTGAAAAGCAACCTGCTCGAAGACACAAGGTAGCCAGTGATCGTATGGAAAGACCTAACAGCCGAACCTCTAACCCTGCCCTGTGTCCATCACCTTTGTCTTATTGCTCTTAAATTCTAATTACGTCTTCCAAACCAGACCCTCAGCCGATTCACAAAGCTTGGTTTAAATTGGATAAAAGAGCTTAAGATGGCATTACTGTCTGACACTGACTTTTGACGTCATTTTCTGAAAATGGAACCATGCATCGTCAGCTACCCTAATACTCTACCACCAATTTTGATCCAAACCGAATCAAACCTTTTCGTGTTAAATGGCCGAATCTGTCATTTAGTCCTGTGACCGTTACCTTTGTCCGATTGTTCTCAAATCTGAACCGCATTCCTTCTTTTGGTCCTCAACTCTTCCACCAGATTTGATCAAAACCGGATCAAAACTGAGTTGACGTTGCCCTTGACTACGATCTATAGCCTTTTTCGGCCAAAAAGTATTCGCCGGTTCCTCTGATGGTCCTCAATCGTTTTAACCAAATTTGGTTCAGTTCTATCCAATGTATATACATTTTCCCATAATCTTTATAATAGAAAGACAAACCGAACCAAACACACAACCCCCACGCGCTTTTGTGCGCAGGTGTAAAAGTCCATCTGGTCACTAAATAGTTCAAAACTCATTTATTGTACTCTTGCAGTTACAAAACCTAAACACTGCACAAGATAACAGAATTCTGACGGATCGTTCTTATCTCATATAATTAACACTGGTTACCTCCAATCGTTGTTATTATTATTCAAGAAGGTAGCAGCGTATTTTGGGAGCCTGTTTTACGAACTCAGTTAAATATGACGATTCCAGTGTTGCAATTATCCGTGTGTCTATTGTCTGCCCCAGGTAGCACAGCACAGCACATTATTTTCTGTGTTGCATAAAATATACTGCCATTAATTGCTGACTGTATGCAAGGTGTGGATCGAAAGTACATTCCTGGTCGCACATGAAAAAACATTCTGTAAATGAACATTGGACCCGTTTTTGGTTGCATAAGTGGCTAGTACGAAATTAATGGCAATGTTGCTTCCTTTATTTTTCCGCTGGGCATGAAAAAAATAGTTATGTTCGAGCAAAAATCTCTCTGAAACAACAATAATTAATGCTATAGTGTCAGCATTTTTCACAGCGCTGTTTTTTATGTACTCTAAGCTGTAATAAGGATAATTATGGTGGATTATTGCTCGTAAAAAAGTTTTCTACCGGATAACGAGTTCACCCTTCCTGAATGGTGTCCTCCGCTGCTGTGTCCTCTCTTCCGCCACCTTCATCACCAGCCACTCTCCCTTTCCCTAAATGCCATCCTGAAGAAGAAAGTTTAAGAAATGTACCTATCGAGTACACGAAGGTCATTATAACATATGCGTTTTTAATCTATACGTTTTGCTCTCCCAATATTCCTACCTATTTCACTTTCACATACATGTCTTTCCTGTTCGTATACACCCTCCACTCATCGACTGACCTTTAAAATCCATTATCTCATTCTTCCTTCCCCCCATCTTCACCTTGCTCTCCCAACCAGCACAAATCTTGGACATCCCTCTACCATCTATCACCTCTAAAAACACTAATAAAAGATAAAAGGAAATAACAAGAAAGTAATTAAAACTAAGTCATTAGAGAGAAGTAGTCAGTGCCCGCTACACAGCAGGAACATAGGCCTAAAATCTAGTCCAGGAAAGTTACAATATGAAACGAAATTAAACCCCACATTCTCATCCATCAAAGTGAAGGTGGATATACCTGACACGCCATAGGTATCACCACCTCTATTTTTGGTTAGAGTGAACTGGTAAACATACCTTTGGGACAAGTTAACACTCTCATGCTTGTTTGATTCCCTCTCTCCTGAACAGTCATAGAATACACCCATAGTGCCATACAAGTCCTGACCATGGGAAAGGTAATGGTCGTATTAACACTAACAGGTTCCTATGACTCAGTGAAACGCATGACATCATCTGATGTTAACAGAAATGGAATACTAGAACTGTTTCAGCCATTGAGAGAGTTAACGTTGGTTGGGGGAAAAAAGGGAAGAGAGATCACACAGAAATAACCTCCTGTAGTCAGTCCTGTCAGTCGAGAGCTCACTTTGGATTTCATTCTGGCTAAAAAAGGTGATTTTATTCACGTGATGAGAGATCCACCGGAATGAAAAGAATATTCTCCAAACCAGCACACAGGTATACCCTTCACTTCCAGGTTAATTTATTACTCGTGCAAGCTTCACGCAAATAGAACATTATATCATTCCTATAACTTAATGTCTGGTAATTAATCAGCGCCCACAAGCACACAAGGTTACCCAGGCCAGTACATTCTGCTTAATCCCTAGTTAATGTTTAGGAATGCAAATTACGAGAAGTTATACTGTACAGTGCGTACATTTAAGTAAGATGAAGG
>NW_027642949.1:0-30000 GCF_032717465.1 Coenobita brevimanus
CTACTGCAGTTATCCTCTCTTATGTTTACACCACACCACACCACACCACACACAACATCATACTACACAAAACCACACAACATCATACCACACCATACCACACAACATCATACCACACCATACCACACAACATCATACCACACCACACCACACAACATCATACCACACCACACAACATCATACCACACCACACCACACAACATCATACCACACCACACCACACAACATCATACCACACCACACAACATCATACCACACCACACCACACAACATCATACCACACCACACCACACAACATCATACCACACCATACCACACAACATCATACCACACCATACCACACAACATCATACCACACAATACCACACAACATCATACCACACCATACCACACAACATCATACCACACCATACCACACAATATTATACCACACCATACCACACAACATCATACCACACAACACCACACAACATCATACCACACCATACCACACAACATCATACCACACAACATCACACAATATCATACCACACCACACCACACAATATTATACCACACCACACCACACAATATCATACCACACCACACCACACAATATCATACCACACCACACCACACAATATCATACCACACCACACCACACAATATCATACCACACCACATCATACCACACTACAACACACATCACACCACAACACATTACAACACACCACACCGTCACATCATACAACACAACACAACAGCAAACCACACCACCTCACACCACACAACGCTTCACCTCCCACACCACAACACACCACAACAACACACCACGCAATGCAACACACCAAACCACACACCACACCACACCACACCACGCCACACCATACCACGCCACACCACACCGTCACACCCTGCCACACAGCACAACGCCACACACCACCTCATACCACACAACGACACACCCCACCACCCCAGATCACACCACAACGCACCACACCACGCCACACCACACCATGCCATGCCACACGCCATACCACACCAATCCATACTATACCACACCACAGCACACCACACCACATCATGCTGTACCAAACCACAACACACCACACCACAACACACAACACACCACACCACAGTACATCACACCACGTACCACACCATGCCACACCACACCACACAACACCACATCACACCACACTACACTACGTCACACCACAGCAAACCACAGAAAACAACTCCACACCACAGCACAGCAAACCACCACACCACACCACACCACAGCATCACACCACACCACTCCACCTCACACAATACCACCACACACCACGACACACCACATAACACCACACCACACCACCATGCAAAACCAAACCACACCACACAACACACCACACCCACGACATCATACCACCACACTATGCACCACACCACAGCACCACCACACCATGCCATGCCACACGCCATACCACACCACATACTATACCACACCACAGCACACCACACCACATCATGCTGTACCAAACCACAACACACCACACCACAACACACATCACACTGCACCACACCACAGTACATCACACCACTCTGTACCACCACACCACACCACACCACACCACACCACACACACATCACATCACACCACACTACACTACGTCACACCACAGCAAACCACAGCAAACAACTCCACACCACACCACAGCAAACCACACACCACACCACACCACACCACACTGCAAACCATATAACATCACACAATACCACATCACACCACGACACACCACATAACACCACACCACACCACCATGGAAAACCAAACCAGACCACACCACACCACATCCCACGACATCAAACCACCCCACATCACACCACACTGTACCACACCACACCACAACACATCACACTGCACCACACCACAACCCACGACATCACACCACCCCACATCACACCACACTGCACCACACCACATCACATCACACTGCACTACACCACATCCCACGACATCACACCACCCCACATCACACCACACTGCACCACACCACATCCCACGACATCACACCACCCCACATCACATCACACTGCACTACACCACATCCCACGACATCACACCACCCCACATCACACCACACTACACCACACCACATCCCACGACATCACACCACACTACACCACACCACACCACATCCCACCACATCACACCACCCCACATCACACCACACTGCACCACACCACATCACATCACACTGCACCACACCACATCCCACGACATCACACCACACTACACCACACTACACCACATCCCACGACATCACACCACCCCACATCACACCACACTGCACCACACCACATCCCACGACATCACACCACCCCACATCACACCACACTGCACCACACCACATCCCACGACATCACACCACCCCACATCACATCACACTGCACCACACCACCAAACCACACCAAACCAAACTACACCACACATCACACCACAGGAAACACCATATCACACAGCACCACATCATATAACATTACATCACACCACACCAAAACAGAACACAGCACAACACACCACACCACACCACACCACACCACATGTAGTATGAGAATGGTAGTGAAGGTGTCAATGGTAGTCATGGTAGTACCAGTGGACGGCAATGGTAGTGTAGGTGTCAATGGTAGTAATGGTAGTACCAGTGGACGGCAATGGTAGTGTAGGTGTCAATGGTAGTCATGGTAGTACCAGTGGACGGCAATGGTAATGTAGGTGTCAATGGTAGTAATGGTAGTACCAGTGGACGGCAATGGTAGTGTAGGTGTCAATGGTAGTACCAGTGGACGGCAATGGTAGTGTAGGTGTCAATGGTAGTACCAGTGGACGGCAATGGTAGTGTAGGTGTCAATGGTAGTACCAGTGGACGGCAATGGTAGTGTAGGTGTCAATGGTAGTACCAGTGGACGGCAATGGTAGTGTAGGTGTCAATGGTAGTACCAGTGGACGGCAATGGTAGTGTAGGTGTCAGTGGTAGTACCAGTGGACGGCAATGGTAGTGTAGGTGTCAATGGTAGTACCAGTGGACGGCAATGGTAGTGTAGGTGTCAATGGTAGTACCAGTGGACGGCAATGGTAGTGTAGGTGTCAATAGTAGTAATGGTAGTACCAGTGGACGGCAATGGTAGTGTAGGTGTCAATGGTAGTACCAGTGGACGGCAATGGTAGTGTAGGTGTCAATGGTAGTACCAGTGGACGGCAATGGTAGTGTAGGTGTCAATGGTAGTCATGGTAGTACCAGTGGACGGCAATGGTAGTGTAGGTGTCAATGGTAGTACCAGTGGACGGCAATGGTAGTGTAGGTGTCAATGGTAGTAATGGTAGTACCAGTTGACGGCAATGGTAGTGTAGGTGTCAATGGTAGTCATGGTAGTACCAGTGGACGGCAGTGGTAGTGTAGGTGTCAGTGGTAGTAATGGTAGTACCAGTGGACGGCAATGGTAGTGTAGGTGTCAATGGTAGTCATGGTAGTACCAGTGGACGGCAATGGTAGTGTAGGTGTCAATGGTAGTCATGGTAGTACCAGTGGACCATCACGCCAGCCAATGGTAGTGAGGCTGGCGGCAGAATGTGATGCCGTGTTGCCAATGTAGCGAGTTTTGCGCTAGGTTTAACCAACAATAGCGGTACTTTATGACCGCTTAACTACAGGACATCAAGTAATGTTTTAGTAATTTCAATAAAGTTTTGGCCTTATTCCAAAAATGTTATCCATTTTTATCGCTAATTTCCGGAACTTTATGCATGAACAAAATTGTAGCTGTTAGCTTGTTCAGCGGCCTTAGGATATTTAGCCCTGGCCAGCGAGTGATGAGGTGTTAGTGTAACAGTGGCTGTGTTTATGAGAGGAAGTTTGATCTTCTTGGCTACGAACACCATCACGTGAGTTGTTTATTGCTGTAGAGAAGGAGTAATAGTATATGGTGGATCAGTTGGCGGTACACATGTGTGTGTGTGTGTGTGTGTGTGTGTGTGTGTGTGACAGAGGAGTGGGGCACAGTGAGGGTGATAAGTACGTGGCATACCAAACCTCGCAGTCCCTCTTCCTTAGCGATTTATTCATTTTTACACCTGAACAATTGACAGTTGAGACAAATGTTAGAAGTTATGTGTGTAGTGTGAAAGAAAGAGTGTAACTTAAGGGAGATAAGAAGACATGAATAGGGAGGAAGACGGGAAGGCCGTGGCCATTATATTCTACCTTCCTAACGCCTCTTCCTTAGCCATTTATTTATTTGACATATTACTCCTAAACATTCTTATATATTCGGGTTACGATATATATATATGAGGGAAGGATGGGCAGTGTAAGGCAGAGGGAGACGTGCAGGGAAGGGCAAATGAGTCATGTGTTGGACGCTGATAAAGTGACTTGCCAAATGCAAAGCCTCAAACCCCTAGAAAGGTGATAAATGAAATAAAAAATCTATATAAAATCGCCATATAAAATGATAATAATTGGCAATATTCTCAGAATTGTGTACAGATGTGTGTAACAGAAGCAGACTTCTTGACGCTAAATATTGAAAACTGTCGTTAAGTGAAGAGAAATGTCTCGATGTAGAAGAAAAGCGTTGCACTGGCAACAAAGTGTAAAGGATTGAACAGAGGGAATCCTAAGCAATAGTTTTTTTTTCGTAACAGATTTAGGGATGAAACAACGTAACGAGATTTATAATTACACGGAGAAAGTGCGTTTGGTGTTTGTTTAAAGAATGACTTGTGGCAGCAGTGACAAACGCAGTAGTGACGTTTTTTGCTATATCTAGCTAGTATGAAAAGTAACGAGACAGTACAATTCCAAAATCTTTTTTCTGTCTGGTCCCCCCCCCCATTTTTTTAGTCCTTACTAGCAGGGTTTTGCTTAATTCACCCAGTTTAGCGGATTTTTACCACTATCCAGGGGCGTAGCGAAGGGGGGAGGGGGCGGAGATGGCGGTCGCCCCCCTTGAGGGTCTTGAAATCGTTTGGGGCTAAAAAACTAATAATAAATATTTAAGAATAAATAACTGAATGAATAAATAAATTATATATATATATATATATATATATATATATATATATATATATATATATATATATAAAACAGAGAGCGAGAGAGAGAGAGGCGAGACTGCCAGATCCATTATTATTTATTTATTCCATAAGAATCATTAAAAAGGCTACTTTTTCAGCCAAAATCATTTCTTGTTGTATTTTTCGCCATGTTCACTGTAATGAGTTATCATCTAAATATTCCAATACATACCTTCATAGGCCTTTAAAAGCCCCTAAAAGGACTTAATTTTCACAAATTTTCCTTGGGGGGCTGACAGCGCCCCCCCAGACTCCCCAGCTCTCTTGGCTCACCTGCCACCATCTTCTCAAGAATCTATAGACATCTTTCTCCCCCCCTTGTGAACTTCCTGGCTTGGCCCCGGCCACTAGCCAGGCAAACTTAGCGGATTTCCATAATTTCCCTTTGGCAACACTGCCTGTACTGGTTATTGTGTTGCCAAGTCCACAGCAGATGGCTAGATAGATAGATAGATAGATGTGGCTAAGGGTGTGGCATGGAAGCGTGGAGAGAGAGAGAGAGAGAGAGAGAGAGAGAGAGAGAGAGAGAGAAGGAGATAGGAAGGGAAACGGGCAGGTAGAGAGGCCCTTAGGCAGACAGGCAGGCAGACAGTTAGACAGGCAGGCATCAGGCAGACAGGCAGGCAGACAGTTAGACAGGCAGGCATCAGGCAGACAGGCAGGCAGACAGGCAGGCATCAGGCAGACAGGCAGGCAGCAGGCATCAGGCAGGCAGCAGGCAGACAGGCAGCCAGCAGGCAGTTAGACAGCAAACAGGAAAGGAGGGATGAAGATAAGAGACAAGGGAATGATAGTGGTGGTGGTGATAGTGGTAGTGGTGGTGATGGTGGTGGTTGTGGTGGTGGGGGTGGTGGTGTTGATAATGATGATGATGATTGTGGTGGATGATAATGATGATGATGATAATAATGACGATGGTGTTGGTGATGGTGATGATGATGTTGGTGGTGATGATAATAATGATAATGATGATGATGATAATAATGACGATGGTGTTGGTGATGGTGATGATGATGTTGGTGGTGATAATAATAATGATAATGATGATGATGATAATAATGACGATGGTGTTGGTGATGGTGATGGTGATGATGTTGGTGATGATAATAATGATAGTGATGATGATGGTAACGGTAATAATGATAATAACGATGATGGTGGTTGTGGTGATGGTGATGATGATGTTGGTGGTGATGATAATAATGATAGTGATGATGATGGTAACGGTAATAATGATAATAATGACGATGGTGTTGGTGATGGTGATGATGATGTTGGTGGTGATGATATGATAGTGATGATGATGGTAACGGTAATAATGATAATAACGATGATGGTGGTTGTGGTGATGGTGATGATGATGTTGGTGGTGATGATAATAATGATAGTGATGATGATGGTAACGGTAATAATGATAATAACGATGATGTGGTGATGGTGATGATGATGATGAAGGTGGTGGTGGGGTTGATAATACCTATAATTGTAATAATAATAATAGTAATAATAATAATAATAATAATAATAATGAAATGTTGCAACAGGACAGGTAAGAACAAAGCATTCAAAAACTTAATAATTTTCCATGGTACTGAAAGGGTTATGCAAGGTTAAAATCCTGAGAGAGAGAGAGAGAGAGAGAGAGAGAGAGAGAGAGAGAGAGAATGATTGTAGTGACGTTTGTGTATATTCTCTCTCTCTCTCTCTCTCTCTCTCTCTCTCTCTCTCTCTCTCTCTCTCTCTCTCATCTAACTGTCCTGATTCATGTTTCTGTGTATGTTATGTGTGTGTGTGTGTGTGTGCATTTTGAATTTTCAGTGTCAGCCAGACGAATGTAGGCTGTGACGTTTAGCAATATAATAATAATAAGAGTAACGATAATAATAATAATAATAATAATAATAATAATAATAATAAGGAACATGAAGTATATATTTTTCTTTGTCTTTTTCATTCATTTTTTCCTCCACTCCACCTCGTAACTCATGCTAACGCTGCACCAATGATAAGCACACACAATCTTCCCATGTTTTATTCTTCCTGCAATAACAAAGGATGATTAGGATTGGAAATTAATCCAAAGTTTGTGGCCCGTATTCCCGTCGGATAAGGAAGCTCCCTAACACCTCTTCCTAAGCTATTTAGTTTGCTTATTACTCCTTACTATCCTCCTCTGTCATTTAAATCATTCTAAATCCGCCATACTCAGCATCAATAACAGACAAATTGATATTAACCAGCTAAACCCAAAATAAATCGCTAAGGAAGAGGTGTTTGCATTCACCCATTAAGGTTAGCAGACGACACGGTTAATGTTTTCACTGGGCCTATAATTACCATGTCTCCGCCTTGACTGTTGACTTGTGACAATAGAGTAACACAGGAAAATGATGCTAGTCACGAAGAAGTGCTGTGCAAAGGACGTAGAGGCGTAGTATTTATATTTTAGCAGTGTATTCCAGAGGCAGACTAGTTACTTTAGGGAGTCAGGTCAGTGGGGCAGCCCAGGCCACAGGTGAGGGGCAGGATATAGGTGGGAGGGTGTTGTCAGGTCATAGGTGTGGATATAGGTGGGAGGGTGTGGTCAGGTCATAGGTGTGGATATAGGTGGGAGGGTGTGGTCAGGTCATAGGTGTGGACATAGGTGGGAGGGTGTGGTCAGGTCACAGGTGAGGGGCAGGATATAGGTGGGAGGGTGTGGTCAGGTCACAGGTGAGGGGCAGGATATAGGTGGGAGGGTGTGGTCAGGTCATAATTGTGGATATAGGTGGGAGGGTGTGGTCAGGTCATAGGTGTGGATATAGGTGGGAGGGTGTGGTCAGGTCATAGGTGTGGATGTAGGTGGGAGGGTGTGGTCAGGTCATAGGTGTGGATATAGGTGGGAGGGTGTGGTTAGGTCATAGGTGTGGATGTAGGTGGGAGGGTGTGGTCAGGTCATAGGTGTGGATGTAGGTGGGAGGGTGTGGTCAGGTCATAGGTGTGGATGTAGGTGGGAGGGTGTGGTCAGGTCATAGGTGTGGATATAGGTGGCAGGGTGTGGTCAGGTCATAGGGGGAGGAACAGGATATAGGTG
Organism: Coenobita brevimanus; assembly: GCF_032717465.1. Classification (NCBI taxonomy): domain Eukaryota; kingdom Metazoa; phylum Arthropoda; class Malacostraca; order Decapoda; family Coenobitidae; genus Coenobita; species Coenobita brevimanus. Next base: position 8,175 of record NW_027642949.1, read on the forward strand.
GGAGGGTGTGGTCAGGTCATAGGTGTGGATGTAGGTGGGAGGGTGTGGTCAGGTCATAGGGGGGGGGACAGGATATAGGTGGCAGTGTAGTTCAGGTGACGGGGAGTAACTCAGGTCCAGTACCAAGCAGCCGTTCGGTCAGTGAGAAATATAATGAGTTAGTAAATATAATACACAGAGGCCAAGATAGATATATCCCTTCATAACCGTTTACAACAAATAATTCAGAACCAAGATGCTTAAACAACAGATTGATGTCTCTATTAGGCCAAAGGAAAGGAATATATAGAAAAATAATAAGTGGAGAGGAACACTGACGTAACCGGCACGCGATTTTAAATAGAGAGGTAAAGAGGGAGATACGGAAAGCAAAGCAAAGTTATGAAATTAAGGCTAGTGAACTGAAAGGAAACCCGAAAGGTTTCTGTCAAATGTACCGTAGGAAAGATAAGATAGGACCTCTCAGAACAGAATCAGATAACATTACCGGTGAAGATAAAGAAATGTGCTCTGTCCTAAATAAGTATTTCGTATCAGTATTTATCAAGGAAAATCTAGACCTTGTCCCTCAAGCAGCAAATATTTACTATGATAATCCGGACAATATTCTTAGTAACATAACCATTGGTGCGGAAGAAGTATCGTAAAAAATCAATAAGCTAAAAACTCAAAAATCGTCAGGTCCGGCCGATATATATGTAATAATTACGGTATACAGAAAACCAAGGAGGAGTTACGTCAGCCACTTATAACGCTGTTTAGTAAGTTCAGCAGAAGTTGCTGAGGCTTGGAAGACAGCGAAAGTTGTGCCCATTTTTAAAAAGGGTGATAAAGCAGCTGCGTCGAATTATCGTCCGATAAGTCTGACGTCAGTGATAGGAAAAATGATAGAGTATTTTGGAAAACAAAATTAGAGAACACTTAGAAAGATTTAATCTATTAAATGAAAGTCAGCAGGGACTTATGTAAGGACGATCCTGCCTCACTAGAAAGGCGTAGAGTAAGGGGAGACTGAATTGATGTGTAAGTGGATGAAGGGAATAAATAAGGGAGACATTAGCAAGGTACTTAAAGTGAGCATACAGGATAGAACTACAAGTAATGGTTTCAGACTAGGTCAGCTGCGTTTTAGTAAGGAAATAGGTAGAAATTGGTTTGACAATAGAGTAGTAGACGAATGGAATAAGCTGCCTAGTGATGTAGTTGCTGGCCCTTCCATTGACAGTTTCAAACATAGGCCAGATAAGCAGGACAAGTAACGCTTGCATAGGGGAAAAAAAAAAAAAGCATCTAATAACCACTACTAAATCATTCTTTTTTTCCTTTTCAGGTGTCACAAAATTAGTCTCTTTTCTGCTTTCACACTTTCCTATAAAATGGCCAGGCCAGGTGTTCTGTACTGCCTGGTTATTCTTCTGACTTTTTCTTGCCGGCTTCGGCTGAATGGTTTGGTGGGTGGGAGAAAGCCTTCTTCTTTGCTATTCTTGTCACATTCTAATAGTTTAGTTACTCCTGTAGCAGCTGCCTAGCATGGGCCAACTGGCCTACTGCAGTTATCCTCTCTTATGTTTACACCACACCACACCACACAACATCATACCACACCATACCACACAATATCATACCACACCATACCACACAATATCATACCACACCATACCACACAATATCATACCACACCATACCACACAATATCATACCACACCATACCACACAATATCATACCACACCACACCACACAATATCATACCACACCACACCACACAATATCATACCACACCACACCACACAATATCATACCACACCACACCACACAATATCATACCACACCACACCACACAATATCATACCACACCACATCATACCACACTACAACACACATCACACCACATCACACTACACCACACCACACCACAATACAACACAACACAACAGCAAACCACACCACACCACACCACACAACACAACACTACAGCAAACCACACCACAACACACCACGCAATGCAACACACCAAACCACACACCACACCACACCACACCACGCCACATCATACCACGCCACACCACACCGTCACACCATGCCACACAACACAACGCCACACACCACCTCATACCACACAACGTTACACCTCACCACACCAGACCACACCACGCCACACCACACCATGCCATGCCACACGCCATACCACACCAATCCATACTATACCACACCACAGCACAGCACACCACATCATGCTGTACCAAACCACAACACACCACACCACAACACACATCACACCCCACCACAGTACATCACACCACTCTGTACCACACCACACCACACCACACCACACCACACAACATCACATCACACCACACTACACTACGTCACACCACAGCAAACCACAGCAAACAACTCCACACCACAGCACAGCAAACCACACCACACCACACCACACCACAGCAAACCATATAACACACTGCACCGCATCACACCACACCACTCCACATCACACAATACCACATCACACCACGACACACCACATAACACCACACCACACCACCATGGAAAACCAAACCACACCACACCACACCACACTGCACCACACCACATCCCACGACATCACACCACCCCACATCACACCACACTGCACCACACCACCAAACCAAACTACACCACACATCACACCACAGGAAACACCATATCACACAACACCACATCATATAACATTACACCACACCACACCAAAACAGAACACAGCACAACACACCACACCACACCACACCACATGTAGTAAGAGAATGGTAGTGTAGGTGTCAATGGTAGTACCAGTGGACGGCAATGGTAGTGTAGGTGTCAATGGTAGTAATGGTAGTACCAGTGGACGGCAATGGTAGTGTAGGTGTCAATGGTAGTCATGGTAGTACCAGTGGACGGCAATGGTAGTGTAGGTGTCAATGGTAGTCATGGTAGTACCAGTGGACGGCAATGGTAGTGTAGGTGTCAATGGTAGTAATGGTAGTACCAGTGGACGGCAATGGTAGTGTAGGTGTCAATGGTAGTAATGGTAGTACCAGTGGACGGCAATGGTAGTGTAGGTGTCAATGGTAGTACCAGTGGACGGCAATGGTAGTGTAGGTGTCAATGGTAGTACCAGTGGACGGCAATGGTAGTGTAGGTGTCAATGGTAGTACCAGTGGACGGCAATGGTAGTGTAGGTGTCAATGGTAGTACCAGTGGACGGCAATGGTAGTGTAGGTGTCAATGGTAGTAATGGTAGTACCAGTGGACGGCAATGGTAGTGTAGGTGTCAATGGTAGTCATGGTAGTACCAGTGGACGGCAATGGTAGTGTAGGTGTCAATGGTAGTAATGGTAGTACCAGTGGACGGCAATGGTAGTGTAGGTGTCAATGGTAGTAATGGTAGTACCCGTGGACGGCAATGGTAGTGTAGGTGTCAATGGTAGTACCAGTGGACGGCAATGGTAGTGTAGGTGTCAATGGTAGTAATGGTAGTACCAGTGGACGGCAATGGTAGTGTAGGTGTCAATGGTAGTCATGGTAGTACCAGTGGACGGCAATGGTAGTGTAGGTGTCAATGGTAGTCATGGTAGTACCAGTGGACCATCACGCCAGCCAATGGTAGTGAGGCTGGCGGCAGAATGTGATGCCGTGTTGCCAATGTAGCGAGTTTTGCGCTAGGTTTAACCAACAATAGCGGTACTTTATGACCGCTTAACTACAGGACATCAAGTAATGTTTTAGTAATTTCAATAAAGTTTTGCCTTATTCCAAAAATGTTATCCATTTTTATCGCTAATTTCCGGAACTTTATGCGTGAACAAAATTGTAGCTGTTAGCTTGTTCAGCGGCCTTAGGATATTTAGCCCTGGCCAGCGAGTGATGAGGTGTTAGTGTAACAGTGGCTGTGTTTATGAGAGGAAGTTTGATCTTCTTGGCTACGAACACCATCACGTGAGTTGTTTATTGCTGCAGAGAAGGAGTAATAGTATATGGTGGATCAGTTGGCGGTACACGTGTGTGTGTGTGTGTGTGTGTGTGACAGAGGGGTGGGGCACAGTGAGGGTGATAAGTACGTGGCATACCAAACCTCGCAGTCCCTCTTGCTTAGCGATTTAGTCATTTTTACACCTGAACAATTGACAGTTGAGACAAATGTTAGAAGTTATGTGTGTAGTGTGAAAGAAAGAGTGTAACTTAAGGGAGATAAGAAGACATCAATAGGGAGGAAGACGGGAAGGCCGTGGCCATTATATTCTACCTTCCTAACGCCTCTTCCTTAGCCATTTATTTATTTGACATATTACTGCTAAACATTCTCATATATTCGGGTTTTGATATATATATGAGGGAAGGATGGGCAGTGTAAGGCAGAGGGAGACGTGCAGGGAAGGGCAAATGAGTCATGTGTTGGACGCTGATAAAGTGACTTGCCAAATGCAAAGCCTCAAAACGCTAGAAAGGCGATAAAGTAAATAAGTAATCTATATAAAATCGCATATAAAATGATCAAACTTGGCGATATTCTCAGAATTGTGTACAGATGTGTGTAACAGAAGCAGACTTCTTGTCCAGATGGTCTAAAACTTGGCAAATGGAATTTAACGTTGAAAAATGTAAACTACTTAACGTAGGCAAGACCATTGGAGATACTAAATACAGCTTAGATAACAAAGAAATTAGCAAATCGGAATGCGTGAGAGATCTAGGAGTTATGGTTAGTAACGACCTTAAACCAAGGCAACAGTGTATTAATGCGAGAAATAAAGCAAATAGGGTCCTAGGATTTTTTTTTTTTTTCGAGAGGCGTGAACAATAGATCATCAAAAGTGATACAGCAACTTTATCTAGCATTAGTAAGGCCACACTTAGACTGTGCAGTACAATTTTGGTGTCCTTACCACAGAATGGATATAAAGTCCTAAGAAAATGTACAGAGAAGAATGACAAACATGGTACATGATGATGGGAAGCTGTCATATGAAGACAGACTAAAAAGACTACATTTTCACTCACTAGAAAGGCGTAGAGTAAGGGGAGACTTAATTGAGGTGTTTAAGTGGATGAAGGGAATAAGTAAGGGAGATATTAGCAAGGTACTTAATACAGGGATGGAACTTATAATGACTAACTTAAACTAATGGAAGAATTTACACTTGTTATATTTTACCAGGTCACCAGTCACTACAGAGTCAACAGTGCCACTACTACAAATATGGTGAGTACCCTGTTACCCTGCTGACAGTACATGGCTTGTGCTTTGTGTATTTGAGGCAATGAAAAGCACACACACACACACACACACTATGCTGTACTATACAAAGGAGGTTGTCACATTCAGGACTAGTGTACAAAGGTTCTTAATTCATATGTTGTTGGACATACAGTTTGTGAATAAAAAGATCAATATTCACTACTGTACTGTCTCTCACTATTAATATTAGTGTTACTGTACATGTTACAGTACAATAGCATATTCTGTTATGGCATGTTCACCATACTGTTATCACACCACCACTTGTACAGTCGCCCCAAGAAGTGATGACAGAGTTTCAGATTGCTTCAGACACTCTGTACTGCCATGCTTTCCCTGAAAACTTACTGAATTCAAGGTAAAAATTTCTGTACTTCATCACGTCATATAGAAAAGAAAAGAAATAGTATATCACGCTAATAATTATGAGAAATGAATAACATGAGGCAATGATATATTAGAAGCTAACCTGTAACATATGTTTTCCCGATTTGAATATGTAATGTATTACTCGGCGCGTGGTGCACAGCATATCCCCGTGCTCGTGTGTATGTCCCAGGATTTCATAAACTGATTATCTAGTTTCGAAGGCCAACCTAGGAAAATTCTAGTGAATGCAATACACTACTTGCTTTTCAAATGCAATGGTGATGACAAAGGAACAATAAGGATGCCACAAAAATTATTCTTAGTAAGGTTACCCTACCCAAAGCTGCAGCAAGATCTTTTCTGCCTCTTATTCCTTGCCTCCCCTAGCATATAATCAATGTAATTATATACTACCCTACTGATACAAAATTAATATAGTCGTGGCGTGTGACTCTGAGGATATTATTATCATGCCGTGGCAACCTACCCCTCAACAGTGCATCCAATTTCGTGTATAATATGAGACGCATGTGATTCGTGTATAATATGTTTGTGTATAATAATATTCGTGCATACTATATTCGTGCATAATAATATGATTTGTGTATAATATGATACGAAATTGGACGCACATCTGACTGGTAGGTTGCCAGGGTACGATAATGACAACCTCAGAGTCATGTGCTGCGACTATAGGTATGACAGATTATATCTTTTTCTCTGACACTAGGCAGTAAAGAGGACTAGAACATGGGCTTACAAATTTGTGCAATGCAAAAGTGCATACTTGTTCCAAATTTTAAATCTGGAATACTTTTCTTTTTAAATAAACTACTGTGTCTTGTCTAATTGAAAATACTGAGTTGGAAGTGTGGAAGTCACTGCTGTTTTTATTGCATTTTATTACTCTTGCCCGTTGTTCAGGCACCGAGGATAATACAGACTATGAAACAATTTGCATCCTCCATGGAGCTCAGACTCTCAGCAAATTGGCAAGGTTCTTTTATATTTCATTAAGTGATAGTTTTCAAGCTCATACTAAGTCTTCCACAGATTTTTCTTAGTGGAAAAGTGGCCAAATGCGATGTAATAGCTGCATGTCTGTCAGTAAAAGTTGTCTTCATTTGTGCTTGTTGATCGAGCCATTTAACATCGCCTACGAACTTACGCCGCATTCCCACTTTCTGTCGTCGTCCATGGAGACAACAAAAACGGAAATAAATAACTTTTAACTATTCACCAGTAGTCTAACGGTAAATATCTCGTAAATAAAAATAACAGATCTTCATTGTTTATTGAAGGCCTTTTCTTTTCAGTCTTACGATACCAGAAATAATTCCTTACTACCACAGTAGACTTAAACTCCGCAACTTATTCCTGACTGTCCTTGAGTGATAGTTCTGAAATTTCAATTAGTTCCATTTAGGATTTCTTATTATCGTAACTAACAAACTGTTTCCTACAATTCTGAAATGCATAAGCACTTTGTCATTTACTTATTGTTATGCCAGGTACTCAGAGATCAACTTCTTTCTCTCTGAGTATGTGGGTCCAATATTGGGTTCTTTCTAAGACCCAGAGCATGCAACCAATGGAACAGGGCTTAAAACCACAAAGAATACAGTGACTTGACACAATACAATGTGATAGATTACCCACACTATATGAAGTATAAACATCTGAGTCTGGGACTAGTGGCCCCCAGGTGTGGGAGGTGTCTCGTCAGGTGTGCACTCTCTGAAGGGGCGTGGTACCACTATTTTACTCTTGATCGTCGGGTGAGGGCTGCTGGGTGGTGTAGAGGGAGGCCTTTCATTGGAGGGACCTCCGTCAGTGTGTCGGCTCTCGGGGCTGGGGCCGAACAGATCGAGTAGGCGTGCTTCCTTGCACCTGTCCCTCATGGGGAACGGTTTGCTGGTTTGTCTAGGGAGGTCTCGGCCGGGAGTTCTGGGGGCGTCCCTCTGCATCTGGTGTCTGCAGTCTCACCTTCGTCGGGAGTCTGACAAGGGCTGCCTGCGGTCTCTCCTCCTTCAGGAGTCCGACATTGACTGGTGACTTAGGGGCGCTGGTTGTAATGAGTGTACCCCAGGACTCACTATAAGGCCACTCCAGACCTCTTCCAGCAGTGACTCTGCTGGGGAGCCTGCTCTGCCCCCTGTGGTGCGGGGAGAGTGAGAGGGACGTCCCTTTCGGCCTCTGGAGGAGTAAGGCGAGCAAGGGGCGTGACCCACTCGTCTCCTGGAGGAGTGAGGCTAGCAAGGGTCGTGACCCTCTATAGGTGCCGAAGGTTCAGCAGATGAGGCCCACATGGTGAGCGGGGCCTCCCTGACAGGCACAGTGGGCACCGCCTCGATTCTGCTAGGCACTGGGACTGCAGGTGAGAGACGTGCGGTGGGCATCTCCACGGTCCTGCTCAGGGCAGGGGCTGCAGGTGAGGGAAACACGGTGGGCGTCCTTTCCCCAACGAGCACAGTGGGCGTCGTCAGTCCTACAGAAGGCAGTAGGTGGAGGGAGCACGGTAGGAGTTGTTCCCCTGACAAGCACAGTGGGCGTCGTCGTAGTCCTACTTACGGAGTCTGCTGGGACACAGATCCTGCCCCGATTCCGTTGAGTGCTGGTCCAGGTGGAGGGTAATGCAGCAGGGTGATGTACAGTCACGCGTACTAATTTCTGCTCAGAGGTTACCCCTTTCTTCCCCCCTCTACGCTGGACAGAGGGAAGGGGGGAATCGCGAACAAGTCTACCCCGCCTTCTGCCTCCAACTCCCCCACCCTCCACCTCCAGCTGCCAGTTACTGATTAGACGCAAATTTTCTCATGTCCTGTAAACATGACTAAACTGTCGTCGCACACGCTTTCAACGGCCAAGATTTGGACTATATTTTTAGAATAAATTATTACCGTATTGAACTGCATTCTCAAATTGAAAATATTCACCATCATTGTAATCCAGTGTCGTCCGCTGCACAATTCTGGGTTCCAGTGCTTACCTTTTCACTTCCCCCAGCTGTCTCTCTCTCTCTCTCTCTCTCTCTCTCTCTCTCTCTCTCTGAATTTACTTTTCCCACTCACTCTTTCTTTTTAAATTTATATAACTTTCTCTTTGCTTCTCTCCCCCTCTCCCCCTTCTCTCTCGTTCTTTGTCTTAAGTCTTCCCCGCCTCTCACCCCTCCCCTCCCCCCACCTTAGGCCTGATCAGCAGTCAGTTATACCGTCACCGCTCCTTCGTATATCGTGTGCAGGCAACATTTATCACACACACTTAGGTCAGATGTATGGAAAGCTATTTTTTTATATATATAATTGTATTTCTCATTATGTGCCAAGTTCAAATAGAGAACAACAGACCAATATTCGTAATTTTTATTAGAGTGACCGTGCCACTTCACATAGCTGGGTAGCTGGGCTTATAAACTGCACACACACACACACACACACACACACACACACACACACACACACACACACACACACACACACACACACACACACACACACACACACACACACACACGACTTAAATTTTGCACTGACAGCATGGCGACTACAAATATAGTCATTCTAACAACTGGATCTGCTGGCTCCAAACCTTCCCTGCAACTCCTCATTCAATACGGTAATAATTTATTCTAAAAATATAGTCCAAATCTTGGCCGTTGAAAGCGTGTGCGACGACAGTTTAGTCATGTTTACAGGACATGAGAAAATTTGCGTCTAATCAGTAACTGCCAGCTGGAGGTGGAGGGTGGGGGAGTTGGGGGCAGAAGGCGGGGTAGACTTGTTCGCGATTCCCCCCTGCCCTCTGTCCAGGGTAGAGGGGGGAAGGAAGGGGTAACCCCTGAGCAGAAATTAGTACGCGTGACTGTACAGTACCTCTAGTTGATTCCGTTGAGGGGAAGAGGGGTGCGTGGTGGTTGGGGACGTATGTCCATCTTGTCCTGATCTCTTGTTCTCTTCTCATGCCTCTATATGGTCTCCCCTTGGTACTATCCGATACCTATCTTGTATTTCACTTGTTGTTTTCTATTACAGTTTTACATAATAGGTGTGATCTTGCAAAGATATAAGAGGAATATTATCCATTATCACTTACTGCAACCTTCTGGATACTCCACTGTCACTTCTTAGGCCGACTGTACAGTATGGACGTCATTTATATAAAGCTCATGTTATTGCTTTCTTTCTTAGCATCAGTGAGTTATGAATATTAAAATTGCCTTTTAGGTTGTAAGGTCAGCAATGTCCATCATGTGTTACATGTAAGCAATCAATGTTATTTTTGTTGCACAGGACAATCCTGAGGAGTGCAGTGTGTGCTGCATCACCTATGATGAGAGTGAGCGTCGGCCACGCAATCTGCCGTGTGGCCACACCTATTGTTCGTCCTGCATCTTACAACTGACCACAGCCAACCAGCTGACCTGCCCTGACTGCCGTGCCAGCCACCCCGCCACCTCCCTGGATAATTTCCCAGTAAACTATGGAATGGAGGCTGTTGTCAAAAAGCTTAAGAAGGTACAGCTGGCACAGGCAGCAGGAGCAGCTGGTGGAATGCCAAGTGTAAAACCTGCAGCAGAAAAACAAATGTCAGTCAAAACAAAGGGTGGTACAACCCAGGAGAGGCCCAGTGGGATGAGCAGGAAGCTTTGGTCCCTGCTGGGGGAGCACGAGAGGAGCATAAGGAGCCAGGTTACCAGCTCCCAAAACACCCAGTCCCAGCTGGACCAGTACCTGACCTGGCTGACCGACCAGAACGAACAAAACCTCCAGCTGTTAAAAAAGGCAGAGGAATTCACACACAACATGGCCACATTTGTAAAGCTGATAGAGGAGGAGGTGGCCAGAGTGGTGGCCATGAAGCAAGAAGGAGAGGAAGGAGTGAAGCAGCTGCCGGCCAGCCTGGAGTGTCTACAGAATGCCAACACAGCACAGGAGGCCTTCACGGCCATTAACCACGGTGTCCAGTGCAGTGTGGAGGTTGAAGACTGGAGGCAGAAGTGCCAAGAACAGTTCCCTGATGTTAACATTGTCACCACCAGCATGAAGGTAGGCAGCCACTCCCTTCTACTTGTACCACCAGGCTTCTGTAGTAACATGAGCACACTTACACTGACATATAAACTTGTAATGTGTGAAGTATACTATCGCCGACACTTATGGCTGGTACAGTCAGCACTGTCAGTCTTCTCTTTCCTAAGTGTGAATCCCGTGCAGCTCGACTCAGTTTCTTCGAATTATTTACTGGTGAGAGGGTGGGAGATGTCTGGTGCAAGTGTAGGGGGTGGCGGTGTTGGGGGTAGGGTGGGTGGGGGTGGGTAGGGAACGTGCCTGAGTAAATGTGGCATCAGTGTAATACAGATGTGGCACAAGTGTATTGTTAAAAACGTAGGTTTACGATGTGAATGAGCTAAAACAACCTCTTTTTAGTGGTAACGACACTGAGTTAGGGATTCCACATATATCTCAGAATGCTACCACAAGCTGTGTGTTGAGGTTAACACATACAGGAACTGTCATTTAGCGGCAGTGCTAGAAGTCTGATAAATGGTACCAGTTGGAAGTGGTGGCATGTTACATAGGTCTGACAGGTTAATAATCGGGGAAACTAATTACGGTTTGAACGAACAAGCGGCAAAAGGTATTGCCGTAGCATCTGACTTTATAACAGATAACCCATAAAGAACAGCTACAGTGTATTGTGCATAATATGACCATACCCACAATAATATGAGTTTTTTCAAATGTGTCAGATATGTTAAATTACACAATGCATAGGAAATACCGCAGATATCCATTCCTTGATGGTTCCATAAATTTCGAGTTAGATAATTATAATGTTAATGGGGTTATCATGTTACGAGCACACATCGTTAGATATCTGTTCCTTTAACTTATCTGTATTCATGTAATCTTCGCCATGCGAGTCTCTGTCACTGATTGTGGTAGTGACAGTTGGCAATTTGTAACACTACAAGCACAAAGTAAAGGCATACAGTAGTATGGGAACGACAACACAAATTTTGTCATTTATATTCATTCAGTATAAATGTCCAGCCATCCTTCGTTCTACAGTATAACCTCCTGGAGACTATGGGTCTTGTTGGAATCTTTCGTAGTCATAGGGCAAGTATAAACCAAACTGTTTAGACCTGGATAGAACCAACAGCTCCTCGTTCAAGCACTCCTTAGGCCTTGTGCCAACTGCCAGTATAAGTCTGCCTGCAGGGGTCAACCTCCAAACCATCCATCAGGCGATTGTCACCCTCAAACTTGGTGCCATTAAGTCTCGCCTCTCAGTGAGACCAGGTGTATACCGAGGTGTTGTCCAGACAGCAAGAAGCATTTCTACACCATTCACAGTTCAGGATTCACAATGAACAGACAGGAAAAGCAAGTACCCCTGCGAGGGCAGATCGCTGGTCTGCGGAAAGGAGGCTCGAGTATTTGGGCCATCGCCAGTCAGTTAGGCATATCCCCAACAACTGTAACAAAATGGATCAAGAGGTGGGAGGAGACAGATCTTACTAACCAGGGTAAAAAAGCCTAACTATGGAAGATGTGGTCAGTAGTTACTTTTCTTGCCAAACGTGTATGTCGAACGTGTCTGATGTGACTCTGTTTCATAATGTTTTTGCTTACATTATTATTTATACTGTCTAGTGTTATAAATTGTACATTAACCCGTAATACAGCGTCAACGATGTAAGACATACTTTTGAAAAATGCAAACCAGCATCAACGACGTTATACTAACCCTATTGTATAGGTAACAGGACACCAATTTAGTGTAACGGATCATCTCCCTTGCAATCCTCCCTCACACCACAGTCCACCAACATTCTCCTCTACCTCCCCGCCCACCCCAACCCTTCTACCTCCCCCTGTTCCCCAACTCCTCCCTCTAACACCGCTCCTATGAGCATGTAAAATAGTTGTTTGTACGTATTCTCTTTAAAATATTTCCTCAGCCAGGACACCGCGCTCCCGTGTAATGACACCTGTACAGGATGAGCGCATTATACAAGCAGCTGAGGAAACCCCCATAACGAACGCTGTGGCACTTCGGAACAGACTCCAACTGGATGTGTCTGTCAGTACAGTCTGGAGGCGGCTTCATAAGGCCGGAATACATCACCGGGTTCCTGCCAAAAAAGTTACTCACTGAAGCGCACCGTGCTGCCAGGCTTAACTTTGCACGTCGCTATGTGGACCAAGGCCTAAACTTCTGGTCCAGGTGGTGGTCTGATGAGAAAACCTTCCGATCTTGCCATCACGGAAATGTACACGTGTGGAGGAAGAACAACACCTGGTAATGTTTAATAACTGAACTGTTGCAGAAACAGTAATATTAAAGTATATGACCCTGATAATTCACACACACACACACACACACACACACACACACACACACACACACACACACACACACACACACACAAGATAAGGGTCACTTTTTAATCTTATGTGGTATATAAGTTCGTTTAATCAGTAATTAATAACAAAGATAAATGAGAAAGACCACAGTTCACTTTCCAATGCTAATGTGGTACATAAGTTGGTTAAATCACTAATTACTAACAGTGATAAATGTAAAGGTCCTGGTGTTGGTGGGTGTTCTGAATTATTATAATAGTCTTCCTTTAGTAATTCTAGACTCCTAAACGTCTCCGCAACAACTTCCCACAATATAGAGTTGTTACCCACGGATCACCTTCCTTTGATTTCCAAAGAGACTGGAGTGAAAGCAGTGTAGGCTACAATTTCCAATGATAGATTATTTTGTATTAATTTTAATACAAACACGGTATCCCTCTAATATTATGTAATGTTTGTTCTTGCCAGCGATGAGGGAAACAATGTTTATGAAGAGACAAGAAGTGGGCACGTGACATGCAATGTGTGGGGTTATATTTCCATCCATGGCGTAGGAGATGTAGTGAAGATGCAGGGACGATTCAGTGCGCAAAAATATAGTCAAATACTGCAGGATTTCTTTCTACCTTCCTACGAGAGAAAAATTTCCCCTTCTCTCCTGGACCAGTCATCTTGTCCAAGATGGTTGTCCTGTACACACAGCAGGAGCAGTTAGGAATGGTTTAGTAGTCCAGAAAACCTGCAACTCCTACACTGGGCGAGTAAGGGTTGTGACTGTAACCCAATGGAAAATATCTGGGGAACCCTGGTTAACACATGGCAACCAGGATCAGAGAAAACGGCAGACCAGCTGACGGCCCACATTATGACTCAGTGGGAAATATTCCAAGGGAAGCCACACCTCGTAAGGAATGAGGTGGCCAGCATGCCCGATAGGCTTCGGGAGGTTGTGGAGAAGCAAGGTGGCTGGACTCATTACTGAGGGATATGTTTGTGTAAAATAATATACTAAGATGTATTAACAGTGATATTATATTCCCTTAGTTAATGTTGCATTATGTTCTCTTGCATAACCAACTGTCAATATCACCGTGAGTAATACACTCGTGCCAATGACGTTAGCCCTTCAAGGTCTACTAAGAACTAGGGTATATTGTACTGGCAAACACCTTAGGGGTTACAAAGATAAGATACAGAAATCTAAAGTATGTGCCGTATCAGATAGTGCTGTTGGCTAAAGACAAATAATCATGTCTGATTATAAATGCCATAGCAATGGAAAGATTAACATTTATTCATGAACAAGCAAATATAGGATACTGCGGAATAAAAGTCAGTTCAGATCTCATGGTAAACATTATACTTATCTACGGCAAAAGTTAAGCAATCATCAAGGATTCAGTAATTGCAGCCTTTTTTTAAGCAATGTTGAACACACTTGAAAAAACTCATATTATTGTGGGTATGGTCATATTATGCACAATACACTGTAGCTGTTCTTTATGGGTTATCTGTTATAAAGTCAGATGCTACGGCAATACCTTTTGCCGCTTGTTCGTTAAAACTGTAATTAGTTTCCCCGATTATTAACCTGTCAGACCTATAAAACATGCCACCACTTCCAACTGTTACCATTTATCAGACTTCTAGCACTGCCGCTAAATGACAATTCCTGTATGTGTTAACCTCAACACAGCTTGTGGTAGCATTCTGAGATATATGTCTTGACCTCTTCACTCCTGCGTCAGCGGTGGAGGTTGGGTGGATGTAGCAGAGAGAGGAGGGTGAGGTCTGGTAGTTGTGAGTTATGAGTCGTGTCTCATTCTTCATTTGTTTGTTTTGTTTTTCTTTGTCGATGTTTTCTCGGTCCTTTCCTCTTGTGATTTACTCGTTGTGGGATGAAGACTGCCGCTACTTGTAGGTGCGTGTAGAAGATTATACAGACGACTTGTAGAGTTGTTACTTGTAGTTGATTGTAGATGGTTGTAGTTCGTTGGTTCGTCATAGAAATTTCAAGATTATTTGTATCAGTACTTTGTTAAACTACTTGCAAGGCGTCCTGTGACCTCTTCACCTCTACATCAGCGTGATGATCGGGGAGACGGAGGGGGCTGGTTGGAGAGAACTGTCAGGAGCTGGTTGTGAGTTGTTGGTTGTGAGAGGTATTTTTTTGTTTTCAATCTTGATATTTTGTAGGAATTCACTGTTGATTCGTAGACGAGGTTCGTATACGTTCGCTGCTACCAAATGTCATAAAAAGACTTTGTAGTTACTTGTAGTGAAGTTATATATATTAGACTTGTGGACGAGCAGTTGTTATACTTGAGTTGTTTGTACGTTGATAATCTTGGTTCCCATTTGTCATGCAATGACAAAGGAGAGATAAAGAATAGTATGGGACTATTTTTATTAGTCTTGGAAATATTAACAAGTCTCTCACACATGAGTGAAGTTAGGTCGAGTCCCGCGAGCTACCTCCTGTCTCGCTCTCTCTCTCTCTTTCTCTCTATGTTGCTAAGCCTTCCTCCCTACACCCTGCTGATTCTATGGCCTCTCTCCTTCTGACTCTCTTTCCTAAATTCTGGTGAAACAGGAGTCGTGTCACGTGTGTTCACTGCGGTTGGAAAGTTCTAGAAGCCTGTGTGTGAGTATGTGTGTATGGTCACGAGGCGCTGTCGTGTGCCTATAAAGCATTCCTTGAGTTAAGAGTGTGTAAGCATGTTTAGCATTGCTCGATTCTCGCAGACACAGTACCTTCTCATCATCTGACTTCCTGCCTCTATCTGTCTCTCTATCTATTTATTTATCTATCTGTCTATTATGATTTGTAATTATAATATGGAGTCCTAACATGTTAACCTCAACACACAGCTTGTGGTAGCATTCTGAGATACATGTGGAATCCCTAACTCAGTGTCATTACCACTAAAAAGAGGTTGTTTTAGCTCATTCACATCGTAAACCTTAGTTTTTAACAAATACACTTGTGCCACATCTGTATTACACTGATGCCACATTTACTCAGTCACGTTCCCACCCACTACCACCCACCCCACCCCCAACCCCGCCACCCCCTACACTTGCACCAGACATTTCCCTGCGACTCTCCCTCTCACTAGTAAAATTAACGATTCGGAGGAACTGAGTTGAGCTGCACGGGATTCACACCAAGGAAAAAGAGGATTGACAAAGCTGGTGGTACCAGCCATAAGTGTCTGCGATAGTACATTAGCACATAGTTGGCAGAGCCTCCAGCACTAATGTTTGTATTAGTACGGACAGGTGCGTGAGGCCATCAGGACGGCCCTGGATGCACTGGCAGTGGAGACTGATGCCACACACACCCCCGCCCTTCCACCACACCCAGACCCGGCCTCCACCATCATGGACAAGATCAACACCATCACAAAGATGCCACAGCAAATAACAGTAAGTTACCCACATCTCCCCCACCAGTATTGCCTCCAAGTAATAATACATTGCCAGTTTCCTTAAGAATATACAGATAGTGTCCCATGTAGAGGCGGTGGCTCAATCGGTAGACAGGTAGCCTGCAGTCCTACCAGACCCAGGTTCAAATCCCCCTGGAGGAGGGAACGGTTTAAGGATTTGAATTTCATAAAACAGACTTTACTGATCTACCAGAAGACCCCCCGACATGTCGTAAAAATACCCCAGCTAATACCAATACACCAGTCCTGCATGAGACAGCCCTAGCATGTATTCAGTATTGACGATGGATGTTGGCGCTGAAGTGGTGACATGTAGAGGTGTATGGCATGAAGGAGGACTACTGAGCCTTGGGAGCAGGCTGTGAAGCCTATGCCCAGAGTCGAACACATAAAAAAAAAAAAATATGGATGCTGTTTATATATACTGATGTATGGTACCGCCCACAGGTTCAGAACCTCCTGGAGATGAGTCAGCGCATCAAGACGCTGGTGCAGGATGGCCTGGTATTTGCCGTCCAAGAAGACCAAGGTGGCATCCGGTCCTCCAGGATAACCCTAGAAAATAACCAGATATACATGCACTGCCTTCAGGATCAGCTGCCACCCCCCCACGCCCACACACTGCAGGTAACTCCACCACTGTGACATGTACCATCAACTCTCACCTGTCTGAGTCTTACCCCATATCTCCCACATATGCAATGATTTTTGTCTCGCCTGTGTTATACTGTGCCCAGCTGCATGTTTCCTATGCACGTCAAACCACAGACTCACTCCCTCATCATCGCTTTTATACTCCATTCAACTTTTCTTCATCAGCGTTTATGTTATCATCAAACTCTTCTTCCTTAATGCATTTCACCTTCGTTTTATGTTGCACAACACCCTGTTTGTTCTTCAGCATCAGTAGACTTGAAATGCTTCAGTGTTTGCAGTGTTTACATAACATCCTGTTTGTTCTTCAGCATCAGTAGACTTGAAATGCTTCAGTGTTTGCAGTGTTTACATAACATCCTGTTTGTTCTTCAGCATCAGTAGACTTCAAATGCTTCAGTGTTTGCAGTGTTTATCACTGAGTTTCATCACAATAGTTTGTAATGGCAGTGCCATGTTGTAGTTCAAAGCAGTTATTGGTTGTGACCTCATTCACATTTTTTATACAGTAATGCCCCATTCATCCAGATGTCCACTATCTTTACGATTCATAACCCAGACGCTGTTATCTGGCTGTATTAAACCATTATATGTACATTTTTCCATTTTATCCAGATAAAATACTTGCAATCCGGTGGAAATTTTGGCTGCAAGAACATTTTTGTTGGGCTGGACGGGATTAGCCCAGTGGCGCCACGCTGTCTGGCTGGGTAGTTCGTCAAGTGTCTGCTAGGGACCCCCCCGGCCCTTCCCAGTTCCCACACATCAACCGTGTAGTGAACAGCTCCTCTCGTATAGTTACTATGGCAGCACAAGCGGTGGCTTTTGTGGTTATTCCCAACCTGCTTCAGGCCTTGCTGTTCCTTGCATGCCTCTTCCTAGGGTGTGTGATGATGGTCCTTCCACCACAGAAGAGGAAGAGGGTAGTGATGACCCTGCAGAAGAAGCAAGAGATCCTCGGTAAGATTGATGTGGGATGGTCGACTTCCCACATCTTAAATAGTATGACCTGGTCCGCTGAACCCTGCATGACATCAGGAAATCCCATAACAAACTGACCCAGTACACAGCAGACTTTGGCAAGAGCAACAGATGCAGTGCCAAATGGAAGGCTATGGGCATCCCCAGCATGCCAGTGTCAACCGTTCAACATTAACCTGGTACTGCCAGCAACGGGCTGCAGGCGTGCAAGTGCCTGGGACTGAGTTGAAAGGCGCTGCTGGGAAGTTTGCCCACCTTCACAATATCCCTGACTTCAAGGCATCTGAAGGTTGGTTGTTCAGGGTCAAGCTTCAACATGGCCTTACAAATCGTACTTTCAGTGGCGAAGCTGTGGACACTAGTGAGGAGGGGGAGGAGGAGTTTCATCAGGTTCTGTTAGGCTCGATTGAGGAGGGCCTCGCTTTCGGTCAAGTCTATAATGCTGACAATAATGGCCTCATCTATCATTCCCTGTAACCCAGTAAATCATTGACAACGCTGGGTGGTAACCATATAACCACACCATAGGGTCAGGTGCAGCCAGCTACAGTGCCGGTTAAATGGATGGAAATGTATATGTGGCATCCACCCATAAACCAAACCACACTTTTCCCAGTGTCTGGCTGTGGTGAGGCACTGTCAGGCGCAAGTGAATACCAGTACACTGCATGGGATAACCCTGCAGGGGTGATTACTTGCCTGTGGTTGATGGGTCTGACCAGAAAGGCTGGGGCTCATCCCACAATAACCTATCAGTGTACACAAAGCATCAGCTGTACCATGAACAACCTCAGTGGGGGCTGAACAACTTCAGTGGGGACTGAACAACCTCAGTGGGCACTGAACAACTTCAGTGGGGGCTGAACAACCTCAGTGGGGACTGAACAACCTCAGTGGGCACTGAACAACCTCAGTGGGCACTGAACAACCTCGGTGGGCACTGAACAACCTCAGTGGGCACTGAACAACCTCAGTGGGCACTGAACAACCTCAGTGGGCACTGAACAACCTCAGTGGGCACTGAACAACCTCGGTGGGCACTGAACAACCTCAGTGGGCACTGAACAACCTCGGTGGGCATTGAACAACCTCAGTGGGCACTGAACAACCTCGGTGGGTATTTTTTGTACAAGTCTGGAGTCATTTGCTTTGATCCTTTTGACTAAGTAATCCAGAACTGGTTATGTTGAGGCAAATTAGAGGAAGACTCCAGCCCAGCACCTCATACCAACTTTATGGGGCCAGGAAAGGCTTGTCATATACTATCTCCATTGTTCACCCTTAAATTAACTTGGGTTTTGAGGTGATAAAGCTTCTTTTCAAAGCAACGTGTCAATTATAGTAAAAAGAAAGTTGGTCTTACCTTGAAGGCTGACTTACACCGCTGACGACAGCAGTTACATCAAGCTGTTTGCCACTCGTTGTCCACACCTTTGCTCCTCGTTCAACTTCTCATTATCGGCCATGTCTTCACCTCTTTCAGCGTCTTTACTCCAACCATTTTCAGTGTCAGTATATTGCCATAGCCTCAGAATATATATATATCAGTTTGTGAGAGACTAACGAGGAAAGTATGAGAGTGAGGTGCAGGGGGAGAGGCTGAGGATGAGATGGAGGGATGGAGTATAGAGGTATATGAGAGAGGGGGTGTGAGCTGGGGGGAGGGCCGTGCAATGGCGGCAGACAGGGAGAAGATGGTGATTTGTTTGTGGCCACCCCTTACGGGATCAAGGCGTCTGGTAGTAGGTAACCAAACATTGGATACTACCAGTATTACTATACTCTTTTCACTCTAACTTGGCCAAGATTTTCACAGTTTTTCAGCTTGTTTCTTAGTTCAGTGGCAGAATGAGACAATGCTATGGCCCTACATCCTTTCCCTAGCACTTCTTTGTGACTAGCATCATAAAATGACAATACTATGGCCCTACATCCTTTCCCTAGCACTTCTTTGTGACTATATAGCATCATAAAAAGACAATACTATGGCCCTACATCCTTTCCCTAGCACTTCTTTGTGACTATATAGCATCATAAAAAGACAATACTGTGGCTCTACATCCTTTCCCTAGCACTTCTTTGTGACTAGCATCATAAAACGACAATACTATGGCCCTACATCCTTTCCATAGCACTTCTTTGTGACTAGCATCATAAAATGACAATACTATGGCTCTACATCCTTTCCATAGCACTTCTTTGTGACTAGTATCATAAAATGACAATACTATGGCCCTACATCCTTTCCATAGCACTTCTTTGTGACTAGCATCATAAAATGACAATACTATGGCTCTACATCCTTTCCATAGCACTTCTTTGTGACTAGTATCATCTACCATTAATTCATTGTCAGTATTCAAGATGGAAGATGGCAATTTTAGGCCAGGTTAGAGTAAAATGAGTCTAGCTTAAGAGGTTCCTAACACATCTTCTGTAGCTATTTAACCTACTGCGTCTTTGTTATCTATCTTATTTTACCTTAAGTTGGCTAACAGTGTTAATACCTTAATTGAAATATGGCAGGGATAAGGGACTGAATAGGGAGGCTGCCAGAGATCGAGCAGTGTAGAAAGCCACCATTAGGTGACCAGGGCCAACGCATGCATCTTGGAACCTTTATAAATGATACAACACTGAGAGTATGACATCAGGGGTAAGGGAGTGAATAGGGAGGCTGTCAGAGATTGAGCAGCGTGGAGAGGCGCCATTAGATGACAAAGGCTGACGCATGGAAGTAGGTTGGAGCCTTTATAAATGATACAGTACTGACAGTGTGACATCAGGGGTAAAGGTCCATAGGAAGGCTGCCAGAGATCGAGCTGGGTGGAGAGCCGCCATTAGGTGACCAAGACAGACGCATGGAAGCAGGTTGGAGCCTTTATAAATGATACAGTACTGACAGTGTGACATCAGGGGTAAGGGAGTGAATAGGAAGGCTGCCAGAGATTGAGCAGCGTGTAGAGGCGCCATTAGGCGACCAAGGCTGAGGCATTGCTGCTGGAGCCTTTATAAACAATACAAAGTGTGTGCATTCAGTAGTAATGCTAAGTCAGTCCACTTCTACACCAAAGTACAGTACATGCTTGGCTGTCATCAACCCTGGCAGGTACTTGCATCAGTCAAATGTAGCTAAACACTTGGTAACTACACAATTATCACGGAAAAGACATTCACCCACAGGTATACAGTACAGGCCAAGAAGCACGGCTAAATTACACCACCATTTTTTTATTGACCTGGGGGGAGGGCAGCGAAATGGCAGGGGATAGGGTGACATGGAGGCGATTTGTTTGGGGTGTGAGCTGGGGGGAGGGCAGCGAAATGGCAGGGGATAGGGTGACATGGAGGCGATTTGTTTGGGGTGTGAGCTGGGGGGAGGGCAGCGAAATGGCAGGGGATAGGGTGACATGGAGGCGATTTGTTTGGGGTGTGAGCTGGGGGGAGGGCAGCGAAATGGCAGGGGATAGGGTGACATGGTGGTGATTTGTTTGGGGTGTGAGCTGGTGGGAAAGGCTACGAATTGGCAGGGGACAGGGTGACATGGAGGTAATTTGTTTGTGGCTGCCCCTTACAGGATTAAGGCATCTGGCAATAGATTAACAGACAGATAGATAAATTGTCGTCATCATACCAACTTTACTCAATATTTTGCCCATAAAATGAACCTGGGTTTTGAGGTAACAAGAGTCCTATTTAGCAATGTGTCAAAGAGAAAGTTAAGTCTCACCTTGGAGGATGT